>NC_053490.1:229496966-229781966 GCF_905171775.1 Rana temporaria | reverse complement strand
GTGTCCCTCTCTGGTATGTCAGGGGGCAGCCTCGGAGCTCAGCTGCTTTGGGTCCCAGGAGGCAGACAGAGCAGAAGCGCGGAGGAGGAAGTGAAATCCTCCCGCGCTTTCAGCTCTGAACAGAGGGGGTGCACTGCAGCCGTGATGTCACTGGTTGCTACACGCCAAGCGGCTGTAGCAACCAGTGAGCACAATGAAAGTCATGGGGAGGTGGTTCTGCATGCCGCAGACAGCGCTACCGCGGCTCAGACTCTGCTGAATTCATAATGACTTTACCCAGTGCTTCATTCCGGGACATTGTATTGTCCCGCAATGAGAGCATCCGGGACCAGGGACACAGATGCCAATTAAGGGACAGTCCCGGGCAATCCGGGACACGTGGGCACCCTAGAAGGTGCATAAATTGGGGTGATCTGAGGTGTGAAGGTGCATGAATTGGGGGGATCTGAGGTGGGAAGGTGCATGAATTGGGGTGATCTGAGGGGGGAAGGTGCATGAATTGGGGTGATCTGAGGTGGAAAGGTGCATAAATTGGGGTGATCTGAGGTGGGAAGGTGCGTAAATTGGGGTGATCTGAGGTGGGAAGGTGCATGAATTGGGGGGATCTGAGGTGGGAAGGTGCATGAATTGGGGTGATCTGAGGTGGGAAGGTGCATGAATTGGGGGGATCTGAGGGGGGAAGGTGCATGAATTGGGGTGATCTGAGGGGGGAAGGTGCATGAATTGGGGTGATCTGAGGGGGGAAGGTGCATAAATTGGGGTGATCTGAGGTGGGAAGGTGCATAAATTGGGGTGATCTGAGGTGGGAAGGTGCATAAATTGGGGTGATCTGAGGTGTGAAGGTGCATAAATTGGGGTGATCTGAGGTGGGAAGGTGCATAAATTGGGGTGATCTGAGGTGGGAAGGTGCATAAATTGGGGTGATCTGAGGTGGGAAGGTGCATGAATTGGGATGATCTGAGGTGGGAAGGTGCATAAATTGGGGTGATCTGAGGTGGGAAGGTGCATGAATTGGGATGATCTGAGGTGGGAAGGTGCATAAATTGGGGTGATCTGAGGTGTGAAGGTGCATAAATTGGGGTGATCTGAGGTGGGAAGGTGCATAAATTGGGGTGATCTGAGGTGGGAAGGTACATAAATTGGGGTGATCTGAGGTGGGAAGGTGCATAAATTGGGGTGATCTGAGGTGGGAAGGTGCATGAATTGGGGTGATCTGAGGGGGAAAGGTGCGTGAATTGGGGTGATCTGAGGTGGGAAGGTGCATAAATTGGGGTGATCTGAGGTGGGAAGGTGCATAAATTGGGGTGATCTGAGGTGGGAAGGTGCATAAATTGGGGTGATCTGAGGTGGGAAGGTGCATAAATTGGGGTGATCTGAGGGGGGAAGGTGCATGAATTGGGGTGATCTGAGGGGGGAAGGTGCATAAATTGGGGTGATCTGAGGTGGGAAGGTGCATAAATTGGGGTGATCTGAGGTGGGAAGGTGCATGAATTGGGGTGATCTGAGGGGGAAAGGTGCGTGAATTGGGGTGATCTGAGGTGGGAAGGTGCATAAATTGGGGTGATCTGAGGTGGGAAGGTGCATAAATTGGGATGATCTGAGGTGGGAAGGTGCATAAATTGGGGTGATCTGAGGTGGGAAGGTGCATAAATTGGGGTGATCTGAGGTGGGAAGGTGCATGAATTGGGGTGATCTGAGGGGGGAAGGTGCATAAATTGGGATGATCTGAGGTGGGAAGGTGCATAAATTGGGATGATCCGAGGTGGGAAGGTGCATAAATTGGGATGATCTGAGGTGGGAAGGTGCATGAATTGGGGTGATCTGAGGTGGGAAGGTGCATGAATTGGGGTGATCTGAGGTGGGAAGGTGCATGAATTGGGGTGATCTGAGGGGGGAAGGTGCATGAATTGGGGTGATCTGAGGTGGAAAGGTGCATAAATTGGGGTGATCTGAGGTGGGAAGGTGCGTAAATTGGGGTGATCTGAGGTGGGAAGGTGCATGAATTGGGGTGATCTGAGGGGGGAAGGTGCATGAATTGGGGTGATCTGAGGTGGGAAGGTGCATGAATTGGGGTGATCTGAGGTGGGAAGGTGCATGAATTGGGGTGATCTGAGGGGGGAAGGTGCATGAATTGGGGTGATCTGAGGTGGGAAGGTGCATGAATTGGGGTGATCTGAGGTGGGAAGGTGCATGAATTGGGGTGATCTGAGGGGGGAAGGTGCATGAATTGGGGTGATCTGAGGTGGAAAGGTGCATAAATTGGGGTGATCTGAGGTGGGAAGGTGCGTAAATTGGGGTGATCTGAGGTGGGAAGGTGCATGAATTGGGGGGATCTGAGGTGGGAAGGTGCATGAATTGGGGTGATCTGAGGTGGGAAGGTGCATGAATTGGGGGGATCTGAGGGGGGAAGGTGCATGAATTGGGGTGATCTGAGGGGGGAAGGTGCATGAATTGGGGTGATCTGAGGGGGGAAGGTGCATAAATTGGGGTGATCTGAGGTGGGAAGGTGCATAAATTGGGGTGATCTGAGGTGGGAAGGTGCATAAATTGGGGTGATCTGAGGTGTGAAGGTGCATAAATTGGGGTGATCTGAGGTGGGAAGGTGCATAAATTGGGGTGATCTGAGGTGTGAAGGTGCATAAATTGGGGTGATCTGAGGTGGGAAGGTGCATAAATTGGGGTGATCTGAGGTGGGAAGGTGCATAAATTGGGGTGATCTGAGGTGGGAAGGTGCATAAATTGGGGTGATCTGAGGTGGGAAGGTGCATGAATTGGGGTGATCTGAGGGGGAAAGGTGCGTGAATTGGGGTGATCTGAGGTGGGAAGGTGCATAAATTGGGGTGATCTGAGGTGGGAAGGTGCATAAATTGGGGTGATCTGAGGTGGGAAGGTGCATAAATTGGGGTGATCTGAGGTGGGAAGGTGCATAAATTGGGGTGATCTGAGGGGGGAAGGTGCATGAATTGGGGTGATCTGAGGGGGGAAGGTGCATAAATTGGGGTGATCTGAGGTGGGAAGGTGCATAAATTGGGGTGATCTGAGGTGGGAAGGTGCATGAATTGGGGTGATCTGAGGGGGAAAGGTGCGTGAATTGGGGTGATCTGAGGTGGGAAGGTGCATAAATTGGGGTGATCTGAGGTGGGAAGGTGCATAAATTGGGATGATCTGAGGTGGGAAGGTGCATAAATTGGGGTGATCTGAGGTGGGAAGGTGCATAAATTGGGGTGATCTGAGGTGGGAAGGTGCATGAATTGGGGTGATCTGAGGGGGGAAGGTGCATAAATTGGGATGATCTGAGGTGGGAAGGTGCATAAATTGGGATGATCCGAGGTGGGAAGGTGCATAAATTGGGATGATCTGAGGTGGGAAGGTGCATGAATTGGGGTGATCTGAGGTGGGAAGGTGCATGAATTGGGGTGATCTGAGGTGGGAAGGTGCATGAATTGGGGTGATCTGAGGGGGGAAGGTGCATGAATTGGGGTGATCTGAGGTGGAAAGGTGCATAAATTGGGGTGATCTGAGGTGGGAAGGTGCGTAAATTGGGGTGATCTGAGGTGGGAAGGTGCATGAATTGGGGTGATCTGAGGGGGGAAGGTGCATGAATTGGGGTGATCTGAGGTGGGAAGGTGCATGAATTGGGGTGATCTGAGGTGGGAAGGTGCATGAATTGGGGTGATCTGAGGGGGGAAGGTGCATGAATTGGGGTGATCTGAGGTGGGAAGGTGCATGAATTGGGGTGATCTGAGGTGGGAAGGTGCATGAATTGGGGTGATCTGAGGGGGGAAGGTGCATGAATTGGGGTGATCTGAGGTGGGAAGGTGCATAAATTGGGGTGATCTGAGGTGGGAAGGTGCGTAAATTGGGGTGATCTGAGGTGGGAAGGTGCATGAATTGGGGGGATCTGAGGTGGGAAGGTGCATGAATTGGGGTGATCTGAGGTGGGAAGGTGCATGAATTGGGGGGATCTGAGGGGGGAAGGTGCATGAATTGGGGTGATCTGAGGGGGGAAGGTGCATGAATTGGGGTGATCTGAGGTGGGAAGGTGCATAAATTGGGGTGATCTGAGGTGGGAAGGTGCATAAATTGGGGTGATCTGAGGTGGGAAGGTGCATAAATTGGGGTGATCTGAGGTGTGAAGGTGCATAAATTGGGGTGATCTGAGGTGGGAAGGTGCATAAATTGGGGTGATCTGAGGTGTGAAGGTGCATAAATTGGGGTGATCTGAGGTGGGAAGGTGCATAAATTGGGGTGATCTGAGGTGGGAAGGTACATAAATTGGGGTGATCTGAGGTGGGAAGGTGCATAAATTGGGGTGATCTGAGGTGGGAAGGTGCATGAATTGGGGTGATCTGAGGGGGAAAGGTGCGTGAATTGGGGTGATCTGAGGTGGGAAGGTGCATAAATTGGGGTGATCTGAGGTGGGAAGGTGCATAAATTGGGGTGATCTGAGGTGGGAAGGTGCATAAATTGGGGTGATCTGAGGTGGGAAGGTGCATAAATTGGGGTGATCTGAGGGGGGAAGGTGCATGAATTGGGGTGATCTGAGGGGGGAAGGTGCATAAATTGGGGTGATCTGAGGTGGGAAGGTGCATAAATTGGGGTGATCTGAGGGGGAAAGGTGCGTGAATTGGGGTGATCTGAGGTGGGAAGGTGCATAAATTGGGGTGATCTGAGGTGGGAAGGTGCATGAATTGGGGTGATCTGAGGGGGAAAGGTGCGTGAATTGGGGTGATCTGAGGTGGGAAGGTGCATAAATTGGGGTGATCTGAGGTGGGAAGGTGCATAAATTGGGATGATCTGAGGTGGGAAGGTGCATAAATTGGGGTGATCTGAGGTGGGAAGGTGCATAAATTGGGGTGATCTGAGGTGGGAAGGTGCATGAATTGGGGTGATCTGAGGGGGGAAGGTGCATAAATTGGGATGATCTGAGGTGGGAAGGTGCATAAATTGGGATGATCCGAGGTGGGAAGGTGCATGAATTGGGGTGATCTGAGGTGGGAAGGTGCATGAATTGGGGTGATCTGAGGTGGGAAGGTGCATGAATTGGGGTGATCTGAGGGGGGAAGGTGCATGAATTGGGGTGATCTGAGGTGGGAAGGTGCATGAATTGGGGTGATCTGAGGGGGGAAGGTGCATGAATTGGGGTGATCTGAGGGGGGAAGGTGCATGAATTGGGGTGATCTGAGGTGGGAAGGTGCATGAATTGGGGTGATCTGAGGTGGGAAGGTGCATAAATTGGGGTGATCTGAGGTGGGAAGGTGCATGAATTGGGGTGATCTGAGGTGGGAAGGTGCATGAATTGGGGTGATCTGAGGTGGGAAGGTGCATGAATTGGGGTGATCTGAGGTGGGAAGGTGCATAAATTGGGGTGATCTGAGGTGGGAAGGTGCATGAATTGGGGTGATCTGAGGGGGGAAGGTGCACGAATTGGGGCAGATCTGTGGTGCAACGATGCAGGATTAACCCAAATAATACATTTTTTGTCTCATCTGACCATCTTAAACGCACCTTGAAGATTCTGAGGCCACATGGAAAAGGGTGTTATGGTCAGATGAGCCTAAAATGTAATTATTTGGCCTCAACACGATATGTCTGACGGAAATCCAACACACTTACCATCCAAATAACACCATTCCTACAGTAAAGCATAGAGGTGATAATATACTGTTTTATGGGCGTTTATCTACAGCAGGGACTGCTGGTTCTTTTATTTATCTACAGATGTAGTGTAATATGCTGTTTGAGGAGGGCAACTTCTCATACACCCCCCCCCCCCCCCCCAGAAAAAAGAGGGCTTCACTAGTTTTACTAAACTCAGTAAAGCTGAATGCACCCAAAGACAGGTAAGCACATTGGAGTGAATGCCACTGATGTTGCCTTGCAAAATATTGGTCCCAGTGGGAGGAATAGTGCCCCATCATTGGTGTCAGTTAGAGGGAAAAGTGCCCCATCATTGGTATCAGTGGGAGACATAGATGGGAACAAGGGCCTCTTCCCCACAACCCTGGGCTGTGGTTGTTTTTGCGCAATGGTCTTTCAAATGCAATTTTTTGGGGAAAAATACACTTTAATAAAAAAAAAAACAGTAAAGTTATTTTTTTGGATAATGTGAAAGATGATGTTACGCCGAGAGAATCTTGATCTTTATTCTAAGCAAAAAACTAATTTTAGCCAGAATCTTGCAGCTCTAATGTATAGCCATCTTTATATACCTAAAATGAACCAGTCGCACTTTCAGCTATTAACCACTTAAGCTCTGGACCATCTTGTTGCTATAGGACCAGGCCCCTTTTTGCGATTCGGCACTCCATCGCTTTAACTGACAATTGCGCGGTCGTGCGACGTGGCTCCCAAACAAAATTGACGTCCTTTTTTCCCACAAATAGAGCTTTCTTATGGTGGTATTTGATCACCTCTACTGTTTTTATCTTTTGCGCTATAAACAAAAATAGAGCGAAAAAAAATCCAATATTTTTTACTTGTTGCTTTAATAAATATCCCCCAAAAATATAAAATTTCCTCAGTTTAGGCCGATACGTATTCTTCTATGTATTTTTGGTACAAAAAAAAAAAATCACAATAAGCGTTTGATTGGTTTGCGCAAAAGTTATAGCGTCTACAAAATAGGGGATAGTTTTATGGCATTTTTATTAATATTTTTTTTTACTAGTAATGGCGGCGATCAGCGATTTTTATCGTGACTGCGACATTATGGCAGACACATCGGACACTTTTGACACTCTTTTGGGACCATTGTCATTTTTACAGCGATCAGTGCTAGAAAAATGCACTGATTACTGTGAAAATTACACTGACAGTGAGGGGATTAACCTGTAGGGGGCGCTGAAGTGTGCCCTAAGGGAGTGATTCTTACTGTGTGGGGGTGTGGCTTGGCACGCGACGTCACTGATCGTCGTTCCTTATGACAGGGAACAAACGATCAGTGACAGTCTGACTAGGAAGCACAGGGAGAGGTTTGTTTACACTTACCTCTCCCCGTTCTTGAGCTCTGTTACCCCCGAAACATGGGACACCAGCGGCGATCAGGTCCCGCGGGCACGGAGTACCCGACCGGGTCGTGAGCGTGACCCACGGCTGTGCATATTCTGCTGGCATACATCGGCGTGCGGCGGTCGGCAAGCAGGTAATAAACAGCATCCCAAACGCACAAGCAAACACATTTTGCCACGTGAAAAACAAGTGACAAATTCAGCAAACTGCACCACACAAAAATGTCCCATGAGCTACTTTGCCACATGTAGGGAAGCACATTGAAATCAATGGGCTGCGCAATGCGTGTCAGAGGAAAAATGTGCCCAAAAATGTGCGCTCCCACTACCATAGGTGGGAATGGGGCCTGCTAATAAAATAGGTGTGTTTTCACAAGAACAATAAGTCTCCATTCACATATGTTCCGAATGCATTCCGAATGCATGGCAAACCGAACAGAAGATGCATGCTTTGCCATGCATTTCAGAAATGATGCAAACATGCATCATGCTTATGTTGTCATTACAAGTTAAAGGGGTTGTAAAGGAAAACATTTTTTCCCCTAAATAGCTTCCTTTACCTTAGTGCAGTCCTCCTTCACTTACCTCATCCTTCCATTTTGCTTTTAAATGTCCTTATTTCTTCTGAGAAATCCTCACTTCCTGTTCCTCTGTCTGTAACTCCACACAGTAATGGGAGGCTTTCTCCCTGGTGTGGAGAAAGCCTCTTGAGGGGGCGAGCAGGAGTGTCAGGACACTCTACTTTGCAGATATAGCAAGGAGCTGTGTGTTAGAGGGCGTCCTGACACTCCTGCTCGCCCCCTCAAGAGGCTTTCTCCACACCATGCCAGAAATGTCATTAGAAAACGCTTAGCATCCCTTACTGAGCACATGCGCACAGCGTGCTGCTCCAACAACCACTGTGTCCTTGTGTCCACTTTGATCAGCCAGGGGATCATGTGATTGCTATGCAAATAGATTAGTGTGATTATGTAGTGGGTGTGTATGGATTATTCTTGAAGAATAAGGATATGGTTAAGGCTGGGTTCACACTACTACACTACTTTCATCCTACTTTGCTCTGCTACATTGGTCCTACATTTATCCTACATTTGTCCTACATCCATCCTACTTTCATGAACAGGATACTACTTTGGTCCGACTTCAATGATATTCAATGGGCCTGAAGTAGGATCAATGTAGGACCAAAAGTAGTACAGGGAGCATTTTCAAAGTCGGACCGACTTGTGTAGGACGCTACAAGACGCTCTCATAGGGAAACATTGAACACAGAGCAAAGTAGGATGAAAGTAGTGTAGTAGTGTGAACCCAGCCTTAGCCCACGGTACGATTTGGAACGATTTGAGATGCGATTTGACATGTCAAATCGCATCTCAAATCGGCGGCAATTGTCGGCAATGGCACTGTCCTAATCAGTGCGACGCCGCATCTGCGATTTCAAAAAGTAGTTCCTGTACTACTTTTTGCGATTTACATTAAATTGCGGCCGAAATCGCGGCAAAATCGCAGCCGCGAAATCGCGGTAAAATCGCGCATTTTACCGCGATTTTGAATTCGCAGCAGTGTGAACCTAGGCTAAGTGTTACTTTAAGCATACACAAACTTTTTTCATTCAGCCTACAGTTGAACAAATCTATTGTATCAGCAGCATCTGATTGGATACAGCTGCTGTTGAGCTGAAAATTTACCATTCGGCTACCCATGATTTTTTTTTACCATAGTATATGATCAGTTGTACCACTTTACAAATCCACCGATTTAGCCCATGTTCACACTGGGCTGCGGGAATGAAGCCGGGCGAGTTCAGGTGAACTCACATGATTTCAGTCCCGATTTCGGCTGCGATTACGGAGACATCTCTGCAGTTTCTGCACAGATGTAAATGTAAATCATGATCCGAAATCGCAAAAAGTAGTTTAAAAACTAGTTTTTGAAATCGGTGCAGCGACGCAGGTGCAGTGTCGCACCGATTAGGACGGTGTCATTGCCGGCAAATGCCGCCAATTTCACATAATCGCATGTCAAATCGCACCAGTGTGAATCAGGGCTTAATTCAGGTTTTTTAAACAGAAGCAGTGTTGCTGCTTTCAAAGTTGAACTGATTTCCAGATAAGAACTTTAAGATATTAACTACAAACCTTGACAAATAAATAACTAAAGAGAAGGTTAATAAATATATTTAATATGTAATCTGTTTTAGCTAGATCTGCTTTCTTCAAGCCTTCTTTTTACATCAAAATAATGGCATTGGTTTATCATAATGCAAAAATGTGCTTAAGGCTGAACTCCGGCAAAAGGACACAGTTGAAATACATATAGGGGAAGATTTACTGAAACGGGAGAATAAAAAATTTGGTGCAGCTGTGCATAGTAACCAATCAACCTGCAACTTAATCTTGTTCAATTAAGCCGACAATAGCTTGGAATCTGATTGGTTACTATGCACATCTGCGCCAGATTCTGTGTGCACTAGTTTTAGTAAATCAGCCCCATAATGTATGAAAGCTGTTTAAATTGGCCTAGGATTTGAACTTCTGGCCATCCAGTCCTACACAGCTGTGCTAAACAGTATAACCGGGCTGGGGACCTGACATTGCTCTTCTGCTGTTAAACTGGATGAACTTGTGTCTTTTTTCCCCAACCAGATTAACTATGTAACTATGTTAAAGGGCTGAAATCCCTCTGGTTAAAACGTATTCATGACGATATCCCACTGTATAAACTTATGGTACTTTTGAACTCCAGAAACAGAACAAAACCTTCCACAAAATTTGGGGTAGATGGTTGGCTAGTCCGCTAACCCTCTCCCAGCACTGATTGTACTACTCTTGCTTGACCAATGATGGGCCGTGCCTCACGGATCTCGAATGTCTGGACCTCTGCTTTTGCTATATCCCGGTATTCTACCTGAGCCTTTTACCACTGTGCCTACTTTATATTTTGCACTGATGTCAGTTTATTTTTCTATGTTTGAGCCCAGGTTCACACTGGGTACGATTTGAGATGCGATTTCACATGTGAAATCACATCTCAAATCGGCGGCAATGACACCGTCCTAATCGGTGCGACGCCGCATCTGCGGCGCTGCACCGATTTCAAAAAGTAGTTCCTGTACTACTTTTTGCGATTTCTGGCCGCAATATACATTGACATCTGTGCAGAAACCTGCACAGATGTCTCTTAAATCGCGGCCGAAATCGGGACTGCCGGCGGGAGTGAAGCTGTGCGAGTTCAGCTGAACTTGCACTGCTTCACTCCCGCAGCCCAGTGTGAACCAGGGCTGAGTGTATTGCCTAATGTTTATGACCAAGTTGTCTGGTGGTTTTTTTTTTTTGTATGTTTTTCTGTTTGTTGGTTTGTCTTAAACCTAATAAAAATATCTTAAAAAAAAAAAAAAAAAAAAAAAAATAATAATAATATGTTAAAGGGGTGTTCCAGGCAAAAAAATAAAAATATTAAAAGCCAGCAGCTACACATACTGCAGCTGCTGGCTTTTAATAAATGGAGACATACGTGTCCCTCGATGTCGGCACCGCAGCTGATGTTTCCCATCAGCTGTCGGGTGCTGCCGTCGCCATTGCGGGTAAGGGAACCCGGCATTGTAGCCTTTCGGTTTCACGCCGGGAACCCTATTGCGCATGAGCGAGGCCCGCTCCTCTCTTATTAGCCCGGCGGCCAGGGTAGAAGGAGGAGTGAGCCCTGCGGTAAAGTCACAGCTGCGTCACGGCCGCGGCCAGACTCCCGGAAGTGGGGAAGGATACCTGTCTTTGACAGGTATCCTGTCCCCCCTCCCCCCGAAAGGTGCCAACTGTGGCACCGGAGGGGGGGGGGAATCCAATGAGCGGAAGTTCCACTTTAGGGTGGAACTCTGCTTTAAGCAGCAAACCTGGTCACCTCCTGCCCCCTGCCTGTTATTGCACAGAGACTGAGCAACAGCTTCTCACTTTGCTGTTACTATATGCTTCCTCCTACGAGCAATTATTTTGTGTGCATAGGTGTAGGCAGAACTTGGCTCCCAGTTCTGCCATTGCCTCCTAATCGGAGTGCTGCTATACAGGGAAGTACAAAAAGCTGATACCAAATCTAATTCAGGTGGCTAAACCAGTTACATTTACGGTCTTTAAAATGAATAAAAATAAAACAAGACTTTAGTATGACTTTAAGTACAAAGCATCAAGTGTACTGCTACATGACGCTGCTCTGAGCAGAGTGTAAACCCTGATAGCCTGTAGTTAAAAACACATACTGAGTAGAAGTTCATAGAGTAAACTGCAGATACTGTAAATCTTTATCAGTGTGATGCATCTCTCTGCAGAACTGGGGCTGGATGATCATTACAAAGTCTACCCTTGTAGGCTGCTCCTCTTATCATCTAAGGAGCCAGGGCACATAGCACAATAGTAAGAATAAACAGGACAGAATGCTTTCACAGACAGATCCACCTACTATGATACCACTTCTCTCCACACTCATTACAAATGATAAATGTCATCATTTCTTCATCAGGGTTTCCAGCCCGCACCCAAGCAGGCAGAAACAGAGTTCCTCTTGAAATCATTGTAACTGTACAATTAAACCTGTCACACTTCCTGCATTTAATTTTATTTGTCTGGAGGCCATCAACGCCTTGGGGTAACTGATGCTCCTGAACACTTTCTTGTGTATAGCTGGCTCTGAGCGTTCGGAGTTCATCACTGGCCATCTCCAATGCAGTCATTGTAGCAAACGCCCCAGGACTTAATGCGCCAGAGAAAATCTGCTTTTTTAGATGGGAATTCTTTGGATTTCTCAGATTGGAAACTTTACTCCGTACACAGTTTCTATACTTCTTCTCATTTTTGGCATACATGTTATAGATGCTTTCCTCTAGTGCGTGTGCATATGCATGCGTTTTCTCTGGACACTCTGTAGTATCAGACAAAGCCTGGCACAAAAGTTCTCTGCATTTTACTCTCAATTCCTCAGCAATGATTTTCTCTTCACCTACATTGTCCTCACTAGATTTTGTACAACAAGCTGCTTGAGTGCTTGCATCAGTATTTCCAGCTGCTGTTTCTTGAGTTGCTGTAGACAAATGAAGTTCCATTGTACTACCCAGAACACCTTTGTCTTGTTCATTTTCTGGGACTGACTGCGCTGTTACAAGTTCTTTGCTTTCACCTGTGTGATGTTCCTCCTTGGGATGGGCACAGCTTTCTTTATACAAAAGCTTCCATTTGGACAGCAAGCACTTGGCCTTCTTTTTCATAGCTCCTTGGGAACAGCTCTTAAGTACCCTGTAAATAACCCCGATGACGTCTGTCTCTTGAAGGGTTTGCAGACTGACCTCAAGAGTTTCAAAGTATGAGAGGTGGTACATAATGTCTTCATATTTTCTGTCTGCTAGAAGTCTTTCCACTTGTAAGGCTCTGTATGTCAGTTCTTTAATACCAGTTGCATTCAGCATTCCTATGGCAGAGAAAAATGTTTACATTTAAAAAACTTGTAAATATAAAGATTTTTTTATAAACCCATACAAAAGGCTTATGCACATGTAAAAACTGCCTGCAGAAATATTAAAGTGGTTCTAAAGGCATTTAAAAAAAAAAAAGGAGGTTCTATATACATGCACTGTGCAAAGATATTGCACAGAGCAATCCCTTAACACTTCTTTTGCAGTCCCCAGACAGTGCTCTTTTGTTAGGAGTGCCCTCCATAGTAAGTTGTCTCCTCTGGGGGCACCTGCGTGGGCAGGCTCCCAAGCTGGGTGACTCAGCCAAGCACCCCCTGGCTCATGCCTTACACCAGGGTGATGCAATTAGCGGACCTCCAGCTGTTGCAAAACTACAAGTCCCATCATGCCTTGGCCTCTGGGTGTCATGCTTGTGGCTGTCAGAGTCTTGCTATGCCTCATGGGAATTGTAGTTCTGCAACAGCTGGAGGTCCGCTAATTGCATATCCCTGCCTTACACTTACAGCATTTGACTGACAGCAGATGCTAGTGGCTCCTCCCACAGATCTTTCCATGCTCATTCCTGTCCACAGGGAAGGATCACGTGACTGCTCCAATACATGAATAATAAAAAAAAAAAAAAAAAAGAAAATATATTTAGATGGGGTTTTTTTTCTACAAAAAAAAAAACACCAGTTACACTTACGGTAGCTGTTTTTCTGTAAGTCTTACAGGACGGCACCTTGAGAGTAGACTGGCTCCACCTGACAGGAAACACAATCAGAAAGAGGTTTAAAAGCCCCGCCCCTCCCCGTGCACCTCAGTTAGTGATAAAGTAACCACCATTAGAGCACGGGAACCAGTATATAAAAATACAAACCATATAAATTCCTCAGGGTGGGAAATAGGCCTGCCGTCCTGTAAGACTTACAGAAAAACAGCTACCGTAAGTGTAACTGGTATTTTCTCAAGTCGTCTTCCAGGACGGCACCTTGAGAGATAAGCAAGTAACCCTCAGGCCTACCTTAGGGCGGGACCACTGCCTGCAGGATTCTTCTGCCAAACGTCAAGTCTTGGGGTGACAGAAGTTCCACTCGGTAGTGTTTGAGAAAGGTGTTCTGGCTTGACCACGTTGCTGATCTACAGATTTGTTCCACTGAAACTCCTGCTCTCTCTGCCCAGGAGGTTGCTATAGATCTCGTGGAATGTGCCTTGACTTTAGGTACTGTTTTGCCAGCCTTAATGTATGCTAATGAAATTGCCTGTCTTATCCACCTAGATATAGAGGCTCTAGATGCTTGGCAACCCTTTTTCTGTCCTGAAAAATTAATTAGCAAGTGTGATGAGCGTCTGAACTCGCTCACCCTTCCCAAATAACTTAACAAACAGCGTCTTACATCCAAACAGTGGAAGGTCTTTTCCCTTTCGTTCTGTGGATTTGCGCAAAATGAAGGAAGAATAATTTCTTGTGACCTATGAAATTTTGTTGCCACCTTAGGTAGGTACAGGGGATCCTGACTTAGGACTACCCTGTCTTCAAAAAGACGAAAATAAGGCTCTTTGATTGAGAGCGCCTGCATGTCTCCTATTCTTTTGGCCGTAGTAATCGCCAGAAGAAATGAGAATTTAAATGTCAACAGCCTAACCGGAATGCTGTCTATCGGTTCAAACGGAGGTTTGGATAAATGGTCTAGTACCAAGGTGAGGTCCCAGGGGGGAACCCTGGAGATTTGAATAGGGGATAACCTATCCCTAGCCGACAGGAACCTCTTGATCAGCGGATCCAGGGCCAGCCTCTTGTCTAAGAAGTAGGACAAGGCGGCTATTTGTACTCTTAAGGTTCTTGTGGCTAGTCCTAGATCAACTCCTTCCTGGAGAAATTCCAGGATGACAGATATTTCAGGTAGTGGGGCTTGCCTGGCTGCACACCAGCGTGAAAAGATCCCCCAGGTCTTAGCATAAATCTTTCTAGTGACCTCCTTATGACTAGCCAAAAGGGTATTTATTACCTTCTCCGAACATCCTCTCCGCTGCAGGTTCCACCTCTCAAGTACCAGGCCGTCAGACTGAAAAAGTCGGGCTCTGGGTGAAAGATCGGTCCCTGCCGCAGAAGGTCCACTCGGACCGGGAGAGGAAGGGGGGGAAGAACAGACCAACGTTCTAACATTGGGAACCAAGCTCTTTTGGGCCACTGGGGAGCGATCAGGATCAGCTTCCCTCGTGAGCGACTCAGTTTCTGTAGGACCCTTGGGATCAGACTCAGGGGAGGGAAGGCATAGGCCAGCTGAAATGTCCAGGCCTGTGCCAACGCGTCCACACCCTCCGATCCCTGATCCCGGGAGAGGGAGAAGAATCTTTCTACCTTCCTGTTCTTCCTGTTCGCGAAGAGGTCTATCTCTGGGTTGCCGAAACGATGTCGAACCCAGTCGAAGACAAATCCTGAGAGGATTTGTCTGGTTCCATGGGAGGCCTTCCTCCAAATTCTGAGGAATGAGCCACCACCCCAGTGTGCATATTACCGACTCCGGGATGCTGACCCTGGAGTCTAGGGATGAGTCCTTCCCGTCCCAAGAGGAGAGCAGGAAGGCCTGCAGGGTTCTGTAATGAAGCTGGGCCCATGGGACCGCTGGGATGCATGAGGTCATCAGTCCCAGTAACCTCATGATCTGTCTGAGGGAAATTTCTATTGAACCCATGACGGACCTGACCACTGACCCGAGTCTCTGGATCTTCTCCTCTGGAAGAACCAGCTTTTTCTCTACGGAATCTATCAGGAACCCCAGATACATTTTTCTCTGTTCTGGGAGGAGAGAAGATTTCTCTCTGTTTACAATCCATCCCAAAGATTCCAGAGTAGTCAGGACGGTGGTCAGATCCGAGAGAAGAAGTTCTTGGCTGGGGTTGAAAAGCAGTAGGTCGTCCAGGTAGGGGACAAGGGAGATCCCTTTCAGGTGTAGAAAGGCGACCACCTCTGCCAGGACTTTCGTGAAAACCCTTGGGCTGGAGGCCAGACCAAAGGGGAGTGCGGTGAACTGCCAGTGCTGAATCCCCTGAGGGGAGGCAATGGCAAATCGGAGGAACCTTTGATGGTCCCTGAAGATTGGGACATGGAGGTAGGCGTCCCTCAAGTCTATGGTTACCATAAAGACTCCTTCTAACAACAGTCCTTTGAGACTGTAAATGTTTTCCATGCGGAACTTCTTGTAGAGGAGGAAGGTATTTAAAGGTCTTAAATTTATGATCAATCGGAATTTCCCCGAAGGCTTGGGCACCATGAAAATATGTGAATACACCCCCTGACCCTGTTGTCCTGGCGGAACTGGGATTATGACTCCTTGCTGAGCTAGATCTGCCACATTTCCCAGAAGGGCAGCTGCCTTGAGGGGATCTTGGGGTAGATGGGTGAGGAGAAATATTGGGGGGGGAAGTTGGCGGAATTCCAATCTGTAAGCTTCCCTCACTATTTGCAAAATGTGAGGACTCCGCGTTATACTCTCCCAGGCTGGAAAAAATTGGGAGAGTCTTCCCCCGACTTTTAAGTCACTTGGAGTCCTTACCTGCGGGTTTGGGATCGGGGAAAAGGATACCCCCTTTTGGCTTATCCTTTCCCGCGATCCATCGCTTATTAAAGGCCGATCTTCGGTCAGAAGGCCGGTTTTTATTCTGGGGGCCTCGAAAAAATCTTCTCCTGTTAGGTCTGGGTTTTGGGGGAAACCGTTTCCCCTTTTCTGAGGCCCTAGTTAGAGCTTGATCAAGTCCTGCCCCAAAGAGAAAAGTGCCTTCAAAGGGCAGGGCACATAGACGGGTCTTGGAGGCAAGATCCCCTTCCCACGTCTTGAGCCATACCGCCCTTCTGGCGGCGTTGACGAGAGCACCCGTCTTAGCAGAGGATCGGACTGTTTCAATCGATGCATCTGCAAGATAGGCTACCGCACTGCCTATGACTGTAAGAGAATCTCTAATTTCTTTAAACTTGGAGGTCTGAGGTACATGCTCCAGAAGTCTGGTTAACCAGGTATCTGCATTCCTAGCGATGCAGGAAGAGGCCAAAGCGGGTCCAAGGGCGGCCGCATTAGCCTCCCAGGACCTGCGAAGGGAGGTGTCTGCCCGCCTGTCTAAGGAATCCTTTAAGTTCCCTGCATCCTCAAACGAGAGGTCAGACTGCCTGGAGAGTTGTGCTAGAGATGCATCTAGTTTAGGAGTTTTAAAGAAAGTATTTTCTAACTCCTCCTTAAAGGGACAGCGCCTCTTCCAGGTCTTGTACCTTAGCAGTTTCTTTTCAGGCTCAGCCCATTCCCTCAGAACTATATCCTTAAGTGACTGATGGACTGGGATAACCTTTGGCTGGGGTTTAGCTAGACCCTGGTACATTCTGTCCTGAGGCGACACCAGCTCTGTTGGCTGTTGGATCCCCTCAGAGGCATAGACAGCAGACAGCAGACCCCCCATGTCATCTGCAGAAAAAATGTATTTGCCTGATCTGGCATCCTCATCCTCATCCTCAGAATGGCTATCAATTACCCCATCTTCTGCAGCCTCTGAACCTTCGGTGTCAGATAGGAGAGACTCCCTGTCCCTGGAAACTCGTGGCACTGGGGTGGATGAGCTCTCTTGGGAGGAGGGGCCGGCTGCTATGGGCTCAGGATCCCTATTTTTTAAGGTGTCTTTAAATTCCTTTAACGTGGAGAGCATTTGGGATTGGACAGTTAGGAATTCTTTCATAATCAGGGAAGTTTCCTTTCCTGCCAGTTTTTGTATGCATTTGGCACAAAGAAGTTTGGAGTAATCTGCAGCCAGCTTAATGCTACAGTTACCACACCTCTTGGTTTTGGAAGTGTGTTTTAGGGAGAGATTAGCAGCTTCCCCCTGGGCAGAAACCTCCTCCCCTGTAAGGGGAGAGAAAAAAATATCACAGTCCATACAATTATGTGAGGAGAGGGGGGGGGGGGGGGGAGAGAGGACCCAGTCCAATATGCCCCCCTGACATTCTGAGGCAGACTCACCCTTGGTGGTGTCCTCGGCAGCGGCTGTTAGCGAACGATCTTCGCGCTCCATAGCGAAGTCGTGTAGGCGCCACTCTCCTCCTTGCTGCAAAGAGAACAGCGAGGAGCCGACGCCGCTGGCGGCCGCCATTTTGGTGAAGACCGGAAGTGCGTCATCACCGCGCGCCGCCTGTGACGCGGCGTCGACTGCTGGCTCCATTAGAAAATGTCCCCGGGAGGACAGCACACCGGAGCCACGCTGAGGAAGCCCTCACACCCGCCCAGCAGGTAAGGGGTCCTGGAGGAGAGGGAACATGGCCAAAAATAGGAGTACTGGGATAGCCACTATCCCAGGGATTCCTATAGAAAGGAAAGAAGGGGGGGTATTGTTGCAATCTTCCTCCCCCCCCCCCTATCACACGGGGAAAACCCCCCGGGACAGGCATGAAACCTTTAGCTGAGGCAGGGACGCCCAGGACCCACTGCTCAGTACCCGGAGGGGGACCACCAGCCCCAGGCCTTAGGTCTAACAAAAATAATAAACTGTTTCGCTGGTGGGAAACACAATCAATAACTGAGGTGCACGGGGAGGGGCGGGGCTTTTAAACCTCTTTCTGATTGTGTTTCCTGTCAGGTGGAGCCAGTCTACTCTCAAGGTGCCGTCCTGGAAGACGACTTGAGAAAATTAGATGCTAAAAAACTGTTTGTATACTTTGTAAAAACAATCATTCTATGGCACTTAAAGTATGACTAAAGAAAAAATTTTTTTTAGTTTTGAACAGTGTGGAGAGGGATTAAAACATCGTATACATTTTTATTTCTGTCTGTGGCCCCAATAAGAAGATTCACTCTCTATTTGTCCTGTTACCATTATCATTGAAAGTGAAAATAAACAAAAATTCCAAACTTGGGCTGTCCCCAGAAATGTAATAGAGGAGAAATCTCCCAATGGGGACACTGGTTATGGTGACCGGGGGGTCCCCAAGGAATTCCCTTAATTTGTTGAGATTTCCTTTCACTTTGTGTTTGGATTTGGGACAGGAACTGAAGGGAAATGTCCACAATAGGACACAGATGGCAAAAAAAAAAAAAAAAACCTGATGGGGGATAACCCTCCCTTGCTCTACACAAAACGGAAAAAAAGTTTTGCCTATGGTTCTACTTCAACCATTTTGGAAAAAAGGAAAAATTACCCCTAGGGGCTTTGTGTTGCAGCAATAAGTAAATGATAATGAATCAGGCTGCTTAAGAAAAGGTCCCATCCCATTGGCACCCCCACCCCAGACAGCAACGTTGAATTCTGACAGCGGGTCTCTCTCTGCATTCAGTTACAAATGTCAGTTTCACACACTCAGCGGCTCTGGCAAGCATCAGGGCAAAGAAAGGAAGAATATCTTCTGGACAGCCGCTCTGGCGCGTTTCATGCTATACTTAGTGTTTAATCATAGCTATCTAACACACAAATCATTTCTATTATATACCACTCATGGAGGACCATGTGACCCAAAAAAACAAAAGAGGGAGGATAATTGATGTTTAATTGATAAATTGGTGAACTAGCAGTGAGGATGTGCAATTCAAATCTCATGTGTACTAAATGAAAGAAATGAATAAGAACATCTAAATTTATATAGACATTAATGGAAATAAAATTAGTAAAAATAAGTGAAGATGCATGTGGTATTGAAATTAAGTTGATTCCACTCACTGTATGGATTCCACTCAGTGGTATATAATAGAAATGATTTGTGTGTTAGATAGCTATGATTAAACACTATGTATAGTGTGAAATGCGTCAGCTTTCCAGTTTGCTGTGACTTGTGGCGCTGTGTTGGATTTTACAATAAAGGCAATTTTATTTGGAGTGTGGCTGTCCAGAAGATATTCTTCCTTTCTTTGCATTGCCTGCACCCGTGGTTTCTGTAGGACTACCTTTGAAGACGACCACACCTGAGCGGCTTTTCCTTTCTGGCAACCGTCAAGCGCCGCTCTGCCAATAGAGTGTGGGGAAGGGAGGAGGAACACTTGTGGGTCGACGAGGCACGGTGCGACTAGATCGGCCGAATTTGCGGAATAAATCGGCCAATGCCGATTTCTTAAAAAAAGCCAAAGATCGGCCGACCTCTAATACTGTATGTTATATGTATATCCTAACTATGTCAGAAATGCTCTCCCCGTTATTCATAGGCCCCTTTCACACTTGTGCAACTTTTCCTGCGATTTGGGATTGCAATGTTGCATGACAAGTCATACCCCATGATTTCCAAAGAGTACCGTTCATATCTGTGCGACTTCAAAGTAGGGCCTGCACTACTCTGATGCGAGTTGATGTCCATAGACCTCAAAATTACACAGGCATTGCTTCAAGTTGCAAGACTTGCAGGGCGTACAAGTGTGAAAAGGGCCTAAAGCCAATGAGTTGTGTTTGTTTTAGATGGAGTAGAGAGCACCTGTCACATTTTATCTGTTGTCTGTATCAGATGTACATCGGACTGAAGGGAAGGGAAAACATTTTAAAGTGTTTGTTACTCCAGCATTTTATATAACTGATATGTGTCTGCTGTACCATGTATTTGTATGAGAAAGTATCCTGTTCTCTTTGTATTGCTTCTTTTATGTAAAATCCCTGGTGTTCCTGCCAGTCCCTCTACTTTCCTAATAAAAACTGACCACACAAAGTAGGAGAGCACAGCATGGTCAGTTCGCTAGCTGTGCTGGAAACTCAGTCTGCTCTCCTACAATGATCAGACTTGTCCTGACACCCCCCCCCCCAAACTGCACAGCCATTCAGTGTGATGTTGTTTCTCCTCCTCCCAGCTCTTATGCAACTGAGAACAGAAGGAATGTGATGACTAAATGACAAAAAAAATTTATAATGTTTTATTATATATCTATACACAAATGTTTTGCCTTTCATTTCACTTTTAAAGTGAATAGGTTGTTTTACAAGGTGATCGCTTACAATCACTTTAAGTTGTCACTTGAATGGAATAGGGATAATCTTTATAATGGGGACACTCTTTTCAGTAACAACTAGCTAAAAGAGTGGTTCCCTTCCTTTGGAAAGATCTCCTTTCACTTTCGTTCTAAAACACATGCACACACACAAAAAAAAAAAGGAAATTGAAGTAAAATCTCTACACGTATTGGTGGGCGGCGGGACTTGACTTTGGTTTTAACTATTCTTTACTCTATCCATAACTATACCAGCCCCCACTCTCCTTAGAGCACCTCTCAGCCCCCTCTACTGTATTAATTACGTTGATCCTCTTTGTTTTAGGTCCCTGTTCAGTACAGTGTGTGCGTTTTCCTAAAATGATAATGCTAAATACCTTCTTTGCAGAGCCCTGCTGTGATATGGGACCTCCCTCTGCTTTCTTTCCAATGTAAGCGAGTACCGTGGGAGGGGCTGAGATTTCCCTCTGATGAATGCACGTCAGCAGAGGGGGGTCATGGCTCTGCAAAGAAGATATTTAGCATTATAATTTTAGGATAACACGCACACTGTACTGAACAGGGACCTAAAACAGAGAGGATCAAAGTATTAAATACATGTTTATTTACTTTACAAGCACAGGAGAAGAGGAGAGGTGGGGGCTCACACACTGACTAAGGAGCTGACATGGAGAGAGAGAGGGGTGGAGGAGATGCAGAGAAGAGAACTGGATGACAGAGGCGTGTAAACTGACCATGGTATCATGGATCAGCAGCCATAATAAACGTGGAGTGTTTAAACAGGGGAAGACAGGATCAGCCAGGTATTGTACAACATTGAGAGGGACAATTGACATGGCAAAAGCGCTGTGCTACATCTTGTGCCTTTAAAGGGACAGGAGTATGTTTTTTTTTTTTTTTAAGGGTTACAACCACTAAAATGTAATTAAATCTGTAGTCTTTACTATGGTCATATACCATTATATTTCTTCTTCCTACAACAATGAGCAGGTCCTAATTACTGCAGAAAATAGCACCATGCAGTAGTGCAGTGCTTTTTTTGCAGCTTTTTCCTGTGCGTCCAGAGCTACTTGAGAACATGCCCTCCAAGGTCAGATGCTTGACACTCTGATCACAGGAAGCGAGTTAAATTATACTGTGCGGCATGGAGTCTGATAGAAGAGGTGTTGGGCAGTGAAGACTTTTTTGCTGTATTAAGAGTAACAACGCATTACATCCCTGCCCTAGCACAATATACTGTGTTCATTTGCTCCTGTACAGAGAGTTAAAGATGAACAACCAGGTCTGCTCAAAACTAGAAATCAGCCATACCAAGTACTCGTCCCTGTAGAACAGGGATCCCCAAACTAAGGCCCTCCAGCTGTTGTAGAACTACACATGAGGCATTGTAACACACTGACATTCACAGACATGACTAGGCATGATGGGAATTGTAGTTCCTGAACAACTGGAGGGTCGTAGTTTGAAGACCCATGCTGTAGAATATAATACACACTTACTTCCGTGTAGTATAGCATCCTCTTCCTCACACTCAGATCTTCCCCAGCATTTTCTTTCTTTGGTGATATTCATCAAGTGACAGCCAGATTTGGAATGTGAGATGGCAGTGTTGTCCTGAAGTTCATGAAGTGCATGAAAATCTCAGGGCAGCTGGAAAGAGGAGAGTACAACTTTAAAAAGCAAAGATACCTAAATATATATATATATATTTTTTAAATACAACAGCGATTATGCTAAAGTCTAAGGGGTATACTAAAACAAAATTGCATAGCCACATGTAAATACATTTTGTGCAAATAAGGCAAAACCAAATGTTCTCAGGCTATATTCTCTGCCGATAGTGTGAATGAGGAAAATACAGCATTATAGCCACTAGATTGCGCTACCAAAGATAGGAAATAAGTATGCTCTTCGACTCCATCTAGAGGCTATATTGTGGCATTTTCCCCATTCACACTTTCGATCTAGCCTGTAAACATTTTATGTTGCCCCATTTGCACAGAATTCATTTACATGCAGTTTTAAGGAAAAAACGCCAATGCAAAGTTTTATGAATGCACCCCTGTGATTTAGAAAAGTTGAGAAGAGGGGGGAAGGTCTTCTTCATGAGGAGTTTTCAAGACAGACAATACAGGTAAAATAATGCCATCTGAATTCTTTAGGCCGGGTTCACACCTTTGCAAATTGAATGCGCGATTTCCCGCATTCAATTCGCATAGCAGGGGAACGTGACTGGCTCTCTATAGAGACGGTTCACATATCTCCGCAGCGGGTCCGGTGCGGTGTGCCGGAAAAACGCACGCCTTTTTTGGTGCGTTTCAGTTTCGATAAATCGGATCTGAACCAGTGAACCAGCACGCACCGAACCCCTGCTTTGAGCCGCATGCGGCTACGGTGTGAACCCGGCCTCAAACTAGGTGTAGCACCCTCTACCTATGTAAGTGCTAGAGGTAGATTTTTTGCTTTGAGTAGGCTGGTGACTCACGAATAGCATCACTTCTTGGTTACATCCCTCTGACTTCTAGAAGAGAGGAGGGGAAGAGAGGTGGAGCAGTCTGAGATGTCTAGGATTGGCAGGGGGCAGGCCTCCTTGATATACCCTGGGTAGGGAGAAGCTCTGGCGTGTTCGCACAGTCCACGTGCAGAGCCCGCCAGGAAGTCTGCACGGTGCTGTGCTAATCACAGGCAGGGAGACATATTGCCGATGCTCAGCTGCAGAGATCGGGAAATGTGTCCCTGCCTGTGGTTAGTGCAGTGCCATGCAGACTTCCTGGCGGGCTCTGCACATGGACTGTGCGAACACGCCGGAGCTTATCCCTACCCAGGGTCAGCCTGGCTGGGTTGGATTTGTTGGGTGGAAAAACTGACAATGGAGTGCTAGGCTGTCGGGGTCTTTGAGGGTGCTCCCTATTCTGGGGGGAGGGGTGACCTTGGGCTGGAGACTCGGGTTCAGGAAGGATCCCTTCAAGAACGCATGAAGGATCTGGACAGGAGGCACAGAGAGGAGTCAGGCAGGACAGCAGGAGCTAGTACTGCCGGGCAAGTCTTCGGATTGGAATCACCGGTGTGTGGCCAGGAGGACTGGTGAGTGACAGGCGCAGTCATGAGGACTGGTAGAGTGCAGTCTAGGATGGGTGCAGAGCCAGCAGTAATGACTGATGTCGCGGGCAGTGGAGTCGGGCAGCTGCAGCCAGGAGGGCTAGCAGGGTCTGTAGAGGGATTACTGGGAGCAGTAGTCCACCATAGATAAGCTAGCACACAAAGTCTTCCTATTCTTCTGCTACATTAAAGGGACCTGCGGCCCCTGCCTGCAAGTGGAAATTTCTAGGGCCTGACCATATGCTAGCTGTACCTGGAGTTAAAGTGGAGGTTCACCCGAAAAGTTCATTTTTAACCTTAGATTGATGCTCATTTTGTCAAGGGGAATCGTGTGGTTTTTTTAAAATCAAAGCTGTACTTACCGTTTTAGAGAGGGTTCTTCTCCGCCGCTTCCGGGTATGGGCTGCGGGACTGGGCGTTCCTATTTGATTGACAGTCTTCTGACGGTCGCATCCATCGCGTCACGATTTTCCGAAAGTACCCGAATGTCGGTGCGCAGGCGCCGTATAGAGCCGCACCGACGTTCAGCTTCTTTGGGCTACTCGTGACGCGATGGATGCGACCGTCGGAAGCCTGTCAATCAAATAGGAACGCCCAGTCCCGAAGACCATACTCGGAAGAGTTAGTGGGGCACCTTTTACTGTAATGCAGGAAATTTAGGCATAAGGAAAAAAAAACAGCGTGACTGTGGAACTAGCTGAATGTACTGCATGTGATGGTAATGCTAGAGAGAGTGTCAGCACTCAGCAGGCATTGTCTAGTGTGATACAGAGCACCACACAAATCTCTCCTCTATAACAACCAAGAAGCTCACTACTTCCCCATGAATGACATGTGACTGTAATGTATGAGACTGTCTGTTTAGTTCCGCTGTGAGAGCACACAGTGATTGTACTGACCTCACTCTGTTCTCTGTACAGGAAGGACCAGATCACAGCAGTGCCCTGTGACACGGAACACAACGTTTCCTACATCCTCTGTGCGCACCCGCACACCGTCTACCACACGGCGCATGAGCAGTCTTCTATCAATAAGTGCCCGCTTTCGGACGAAATGCGCATGCGCCGTACATAACAGCACAACACCTGAGTTTACGATCAGCTGTTGTTTTGGCTAGACGGCGCCTGCGCTCAATAGGCGACTGAAGACATTTTTGAGTCAGTTTGTGCCTAGCGCTGACGAGGCACGTTCATGTAGGTGAGGAGCGGATTTCTCAACGATGGTCAGTGCTGCCAGATACAGTGAGCGAAAAAATGTATTTAATCCCCTGCTGATTTTTGTCCACTGACAAAAAATGGCTGGTTGACGCCAAACTCCCGGGTAAACAAGGCAGCAGACTGACAAGCTCCTGGATCCTGTGGTACAGAGTCCACAATGCAGTAACTGTCCTGCAACATTTTGCACTGTAGGCAACCATGCAAGATGTTACTAGTTGTACTTTTTTAGTTTTTTGATTGTGAAATCGTATTACAGGGTGGTTGAAGAAAGCCAAATGTCAGTAGAAATGGGAAAATTTGTATGTCAATGGTGTACCATGGCCAGGGCCGTTTGAAGGAATTTGGGGGCCCCAAGCAAACTGGACATGGAGGCCCCCCAACCCTCCCCACACACAAAGCCTACTGTTTCTTACTCCCCTCCCTGTGTCCTTCTTTCTCCCCTCCCCCTGTGTCCTTCTTACTCCCTCCTCCCCCTCCCTGTGTCCTTCTTACTCCCCCCTCCCTCAAACCAATCAATATACACTTATTGGGATTTTTTTTACCAAAAATATGTAGCAGAACACATATTGGCCTAAATTGATGAAGAAATGTTTTATAGCAGAAAGTAAAAAAAAGTGGAAAGTGGCACACTGCATCTGGTGTCAGGCTACGGGTGACCCGTAGCCTGATACCAGATGCAGTGTGCCACTTTCCACCCGCAGCCTGACACCAGATGCAGTGTGCCACTTTCCACCCGTAGCCTGACACCAGATGCAGTGTGCCACCAGTCCGACACACCAGACCCCCGGGAAAGTGAACACCCCTCCCGCCGCTGGCTGCTGATGTGACTCCTCCCATGCGGGGGCCAGGGTTTTCACATCTTCAGCTCTGAGGTGTTCATGCTTGGACCTGTAGTTCTTCACTTTTGGGGGGTCACATCCCAAAAGTGAAGGACTACGAGTCCCAGCATGTACACCTGACATCTATGAATGTGACCCCCCCCCCCCCATATTGAAGGACTACAGGTCCCAGCATGGACTAATGAGAATTAAGGGTGTGAGCCCATAGATTTCACATGCTAATGCTGGAACCTGTAGTTCTTCAGTGATTAAGGGGGGTATGTTCAGTTCAGGGGGGTTCATGCTGGGACCTGTAGTTCTTCACTTTTGGGGGGGGGTCACATCCCAGCATGAACCTTGCCCTGATATTTAGGGGGCATCACGCTACAGGCTGCAGCAATTATAGCAAGCGGCTGCTGGGGGCCCCTGGCCAGCTCGGGGCCCCAAGTAGTTGCTTGCTTTGCCTGTCCTGTTCCGACAGGCCTGACCATAGCAATACTACAAAAACAGACTGCCCAACTCATTTCAGGGTGGTGGAGAACTCATTTCAGGGTGGTGGCGATTGGCGAACTCATTTCAGAGAGGTGGCGAACTCATTTCAGAGAGGTGGCGAACTCATTTCAGAGAGGTGGCAAACTCATTTCAGAGAGGTGGCAAACTCATTTCAGGGAGGTGGGGAACTCATTTCAGGGAGGTGGGGAACTCATTTCAGAGAGGTGGCAAACTCATTTCAGGGTGGTGGAGAACTCATTTCAGGGTGGTGGCGATTGGCGAACTCATTTCAGAGAGGTGGCCAACTCATTTCAGGGAGGTGGGGAACTCATTTCAGGGAGGTGGGGAACTCATTTCAGGGAGGTGGGGAACTCATTTCAGGGAGGTGGCAAACTCATTTCAGGGAGGTGGGGAACTCATTTCAGGGTGGTGGAAAACTCATTTCAGGGAGGTGGCAAACTCATTTCAGGGAGGTGGGGAACTAATTTCAGGGAGGTGGGGAACTCATTTCAGGGAGGTGGAGAACTCATTTCAGGGAGGTGGAGAACTCATTTCAGAGAGGTGGCAAACTCATTTCAGGGAGGTGGGGAACTCATTTCAGGGTGGTGGAAAACTCATTTCAGGGAGGTGGCAAACTCATTTCAGGGAGGTGGGGAACTCATTTCAGGGAGGTGGGGAACTCATTTCAGGGAGGTGGGGAACTCATTTCAGGGAGGTGGCAAACTCATTTCAGGGAGGTGGGGAACTCATTTCAGGGTGGTGGAAAACTCATTTCAGGGAGGTGGCAAACTCATTTCAGGGAGGTGGGGAACTCATTTCAGGGAGGTGGGGAACTCATTTCAGGGAGGTGGAGAACTCATTTCAGGGAGGTGGAGAACTCATTTCAGGGAGGTGGAGAACTCATTTCAGGGTGGTGGAGAACTCATTTCAGGGAGGTGGAGAACTCATTTCAGGGAGGTGGAGAACTAATTTCAGGGAGGTGGAGAACGCATTTCAGGGAGGTGGAGAACTCATTTCACACTTCAGGGTGGAATGAGTTTACTCTGCTCAGTTATCACAGGACACAGGAGCTATCTCGCTAACTGTGTCCAAGTCCTGACAGTTCCCCCCGCAGCCGGTGGGAGAGGAGATGAAGGGAGCTGGCTGGGGGGGACAGAGGAGGAGGACAGGAGCGGCAGAAGAAGAACACGGGGGAGAACAGGGGGGGGGGGGGGAGAAGGACACGGAGGGGGCTGGAGGAGAATGGGGGGCAGAGAAGGACACAAAGGGGGCCGGAGGAGAATGGGGGGTCGGAAGACACGGAGGGGGCCGGGGGAGGAGCACACAGAACAGCAGGGAATAGTTGTGCAGCAGAAAACAGCTGTGAACACCGATCTCCCTGTATAGCTTTTTAGGAGGGAGAGAAGGAGAAGCGGCTGGCAGCTAAAAAGCTATACAGGGAGATCGGTGTTCACAGCTGTTTTGTGCTGCACCGATCATTCCCGGGACTTGGGGGTGTGTGGGAGCAGCCACAGAATTCTGCAAAAGGAGAAAAAGAATGATACAAATAATTATAACGGTGCAAGAAAAACTGGTGCAGTTTCCTGCATCATCTTTCCAAAAGTCATTACTCCACAGGAGGCCTCAGCTCTGCTTTAGATCACACACTGGTTCTAGTGTCACCTTCAGGAGTAGGAGGCTAGTTATAACCAAAGAAGAAAACAGCCTAGTGGGCAACCCCTGCCAACTCCCCCACACACTATGGAATAACTCAGTTAAATGCAGTGGCGGCTGGTGCTCAAAAACTTTAGGGGGGCGCAAACAAACAAAAAAAGAAAACCCCATCAATTGTCGCCACTGTGCCATCAAACGCAGGCCACTGTGCCATCAAATTCAGCCACTGTGCCCATCAAACGCAGCCACTGTGCCCATCAATTGTCGCCACTGTGCCATCAAACGCAGGCCACTGTGCCATCAAACGCAGCCACTGTGCCCATCAAACGCAGCCACTGTGCCCATCAATTGTCGCCACTGTGCCATCAGTGGTCGCCACTGTGCCATCAAACACAGCCACTGTGCCATCAATTGTCGCCACTGTGCCATCAAACTAAAAAAAATCTAAAAAAAAAAAAAGTATTTACGCAGATAGACAGCAGCAAGCCAGCAGGAAAATAATTATGTCTATTCTTCCTGCAATATTAAATTTGGTCACTAGATGGAGTCTGGAATAAATTGACTGTTTTACAGAAACTAGAAAGTGTTCAAGTAATATTAAAGTCTTGATTTGTTTTGTTTAACCACTTAAGCCCCGGAACATTTTTTTGCTAAATGACTTTTTGAGATTCGGCACTGTGCGACGTGGCTCCCAATCAAAATTGATGTCCTTTTTTCCCACAAATAGAGCTTTCTTTTTGGTGGTATTTGATCACCTCTGCGGTTGATTTTTTTTGCGCTATAAACAAAAATAGAGCGACAATTTTTAAAAAAATGCAACATTTTTTAGTTTTTGCTGTAATAAATATCCCCCAAAAAAGATATAAAAAAACATATTTTTTTCCTCAGTTTAGGCCGATACGTATTCTTCTACCTATTTTTGGTAAAAAAGTGCAATAAGCATTTATTGATTGGTTTGCGCAAAAGTTATAATGTCTACAAAATAGGGGATAGTTTTATAGCATTTTTATTAAAAACATTTTTTTACTAGTAGTGGTGTCGATCAGCAATTTTTATCGACATTATGGCGGACACATCGGACACTTTTGACACATTTTTGGGACCATTGTCATTTTTACAGCGATCAGTGCTATAAAAATGCACTGATTACTGTGAAAATTACACTGGCAGTGAAGGGGTTAACCACTAGGTGGCGCTGTAGGGGTTAAGTGTTCCCTAGGGAGTTATTCTTACTGTAGGGGGGCGTGGCTTGCTGTGACACGTTACTGATCGTTGTTCCCGATGACAGGGAACACGATCAGTGACAGTGTCACTAGGCAGAACGGGGAGATGTTGTGTTTACACCTCCCCGTTCTATCTCTCCGTGAGACGATCGCAGGTATGCCCACAGCGATCGAGTCCACGGGACCCGCCCTCCTGCCGAGTTCACCCACAGCAAGCAGCTTGCTATGGGGTACCCGAGCCGATGCTCTGTGTGTCCATTGAGACATTCAGCCCCTCTCTCTCCTCCATAGGCTTAGTGAGAGCTGATTGGAAGAAAGGGACACACTCCCTTCACACAGGAACAGAGCTTAGGCTGTGTGCTGGAGCTCCACCATCGCCTTTTTTTTTTTCTTTCGTGTCAGGATAACTTGTCAGAAGTGACTCATGCTGGCAGCAGAGAACTGACACCAAGTGCTTTGTATTGAGACAAGTACATACAATAGAGGGATATGCTTTGTTCATATTTCATGTCAGAGGTTTACAACCACTTTAAAGTAGAAGTCCATCCAGAAGTAAACTAAGCTTACATTTTCTCCCATCCCCCCCATTCTAAACCCTATGCTAACTATCCTGTACAGGAAAAGTGTATACTTATCTAAGCTAAGGTGCTTCAATCTGGTCACGTGATCGGGTCCCAGCGCCAGCTTCAATGTAGAGAAGGCACAGCGGACAACACATGCCCCATAGTAAGCTTATGGATGATGTCACTGCCCAGGCTCTGCAGCTGTTGTCAGCAATCTCTCCTCTTCCCTAAAGTAAGGTGACCAGATTTTTTAAATGAAATCCGGGGACATATTTTTTCTTTACTAGTAATGGCAACAATCAGCGACTCTCTGCCCATTGCCACCCGCCTCACAAGTCTTACTCTTCGGGCCCCGGCTACTACTGGATGGGGAGCGGAGGAAGATCACTCTGCCAGGGAAGGCAAGGAGATATGCAGGTGGCTGGCCGGGATTTGAGCCAAGGCAGAAGAACATGCGAGCGGAGCTAAATGGGCATGCACCCGAAACTGAAGAAATATTCCCTCCACTCCAACCAGCACATGATCATCAGAAAGGGGGCACAGATAATGGGAAAAATACAACCCCCTATGCTAGTAGGCAATTGTGTGTAATTCTAATTTTTTTATTTTAATTCTGCACTGACTGTCTTTGAAATTGCCCCTGCCCCCTATTAAAGCCAATCTGGGGACAAAACCAGGGACAGACTTGGTCCGGGGACAGTGTCCTCAATTAGGGGACTGTCCCCTAAAACTGGGGATGTCTGGTCACCCTACCCTAAAGCTACCGGGGTGCCCTTAGAATAGGTAAGTATAGACATCTTTCCTTTACAGGGTAGTTAGTATATGGCTTAGAATGGGGGTGGGAGTTGATGTAATCTTAGTTAGCTTTTGACCAGACTTCACCTTTGTTCATGGAGTGGATGAACACAACTGATAATTCACACCACAACACTGTGTTTTAAAAGCCAAAGCCATTAAAAACAGTTGTAAAGCAGTGTGGCAAGCAAGCCCTTAAAGGGGTTGTAAAGGATTTATTTTTTTTCCCCTAAATAGCTTCCTTTACCTTAGTGCAGTCCTCCTTCACTTACCTCATCCTTCCATTTTGCTTTTAAATGTCGTTATTTCTTCTGAGAACGCCTCACTTCCTGTTCTTCTGTCTGTAACTCCACACAGTAATGCTAGGCTTTCTCCGTGGTGTTGAGAAAGCCTCTTGAGGGGGGAGGGGCGAGCATTCAAGTCAGGACCCTCTCTACTTTGCAGATAGAGAAAGGAGCTGTGTGTTAGTGGGTGTCCTGACACTCCTGCTCGCCCCCTCTCCCCTCAAGAGGCTTTCTCCACACCAGGGAAAAAGCCTCGCATTACTGTGTGGAGTTACAGACAGAAGAACAGAAAGTGAGTATTTCTCAGAAGAAATAAGGACATTTAAAAGCAAAATGGAAGGATGAGGTAAGTGAAGGAGGACTGAACTAAGGTAAAGGAAGCTTTTAAGGGAAAAAAATTTTTTCCTTTACAACCCCTTTAAAACAATGGGTCTTTTCAGGACCAGTAGAATCCCCAGACAAATGGGATCGGTATTCCGAGACCTGCAGGGCCACCAAAATCATCAGACCCTCATGACTACTATCCAGTATGGTAGATGAAGAAAAAGGCAGGTGTAGCAAACCCATAGAGCCACACATGTGTCAGCTGCATTTGTCCAGGGTTCCTTTGTCCTTGTTACAAACCCGCTGCACCAGAAGATGATGGCAGTGTAATGATTGAAGGCCAATTTAGGGGTAAACTTGTGTTTGAACAGTCTAGGTAAATGCTATCTCTGACAATGCTTACGTTATTTAATATTGAGTTGGCTTTTGCAATGTAATGAACTACAACCTATTGTTATAAGAGATTTGATGCTGTAGGGATTTTGGTTAGAACTATACAAGAAAACGTTTGAAAAGACTAATCACGTAGGGTTGTAAGGCCAAGTTCTCAGGTAATGAAAATGCTTGCCATTCTCCAGTAGAGGGCATGCACACACTACTTTAAAATAAAAAACATTTGTACTTTTACTGCTGTTTAATTGTATCGGGATTCATTTATTAAACTAGTACCATCAAAATTTCCTTTTGATCTGAAATTTTGCACTATATTTTTTATATTTACAAAACAATTTAGTCATTTTCCAACACAGAAAGAGAGTCGTACTTCTTCATCAAAAGGGTGCTGTAATAGCATACACGTTTTATATTTCACATAGCATGAAACATCTTTCATGTTTTAGTGCAGTTTTTAATCAAAAAGAAAAGTTTTAATAAAAACAAAGTTTTTAATTAAAACTTTATTAGCAATCTTTCTAGGATGGACAAAAAAATGAGTAGTCAGTAGACTCCTGGAGAAAATGTTGCACCAAGCTATCATATGACCAAAAACCTTGTTCTTGTTTATACATTCCAACATAATGCTGATACATTAAGGTTAGAGTTGAAGTGGATCTTTACCCTTTTTTTTAAATACATGTGTATGTGTCTGAACGCCTCCTACATATAGTCAGGGCAGCCATCACAAATTTTGGGGCCCCTTACACAGCTTTAGGCAGGGCCCCCCTGGAGCAGAGAACCGGGGGGGGGGGGGCTTCCTCTCTCTTGCCGCAAGATTATAAGCAGGGGGGTTGTGGTAATGAAAATGTCATCCCTTCTCTCTCCTGCCACGAGATGATAAGCGGGACCCTGCTGCAAGTTGCTAATGGGGGGGTCAGACGAAGAAAAATAAAATGGGGGGGCCACCACCCCTGGGGACCATCAGGCTCCTTACAGGTGTAATCTTCTGATGGCGGCCCTGCATATAGTATATCCAACATTTGGATATTTATAATATTTTTTTCTTTAAAAATGCCTTTTTCAGTGAAATCTTCCTGCGCTTCCAGTTCTTCTTCTTCCACCTAGTCATATGCTATATATATGATATCCTGAAGGCTCCTGGGATATCGGCGTCATTGATCCCAGGAGCCCTCAGGCATCCTAAGCAAATACAGCAACTGATAAGAAGCATGATGATGTGTTAATTAGGTTTTTGGTTAACCACTTCCCGACCTCCTCATGTACATATACGTCAGCAGAATGGCACGGACAGGCACATGTACGTACCTGTACGTCCTCTGCTAGACGTGGGTGGGGGGTCCGATCGGGACCCCCCCGGTACATGCGGAGGTCGGGTCCGCTCGGGGAGCGTTCCGGGACGACGGCGCGGCTATTTGTTTTTAGCCGCGCCGTCGCGATCGCTCCCCGGAGCTGAAGAACGGGGAGAGCCGCGTGTACACGCGGCTTCCGCGTGCTTCACTGTGTCGGCGCATCGATCGCGTCATTCCTTTTATAGGGAAGACACGATCGATGACGTCATTCCTACAGCCACACCCCCCTACACTAGTAAACACACACAAAGTAAACCCTAACTCCTACAGCACCCCCTGTGGTTAACTCCCAAACTGCAACTGTCATTTTCACAATAAAGAATGCAATTTAAATGCATTTTTTGCTGTGAAAATGACAATTGTCCCAAAAATGTGTCAAAATTGTCCGAAGTGTCCGCCATAATGTCGCAGTCACGAAAAAAAATCGCTGATCGCCGCCATTAGTAGTAAAAAAAAAAAAAAACTATCCCCTATTTTGTAAACGCTATAAATTTTGCGCAAACCAACCGATAAACGATTATTGCGATTTTTTTTTTTACCAAAAATAGGTAGAAGAATACGTATCGGCCTAAACTGAGGAAAAAAAAAATGTATATATGTTTTTGGGGGACATTTATTATAGCAAAAAGTAAAAAATATTGCATTTTTTTCAAAATTGTCGCTCTATTTTTGTTTATAGCGCAAAAAATAAAAACCGCAGAGGTGATCAAATACCACCAAAAGAAAGCTCTATTTGTGGGGAAAAAAGGACGCCAATTTTGTTTGGGAGCCACGTCGCACGACCGCGCAATTGTCTGTTAAAGCGACGCAGTCCCGAACTGTAAAAACCCCTTGGGTCTTTAGGCAGCAATATGGTCCGGGGCTTAAGTGGTTAAAGACTGTAGCTCTTCTTTAAGTTTAAAGCTAAACTCCAGTACATTTTTTTTTAAAGGGGGGGGGGGGTTACACAACGACCAATCCCATGCTTTACCTCTAATAATGCAAATCCCATGTTTTGTTGGCAGCTGCTTATTGTAGAAATGTTCTGTTCACTGTTGCTGTATACGCCGTACAGCGGTGATCTTCCATTGCTGCGAGAGGTAAGAGCAGTGGATGTGACTGTGAAGGATCATGCTCCTCCCCCTCCCCATCTGATTGCTTATTTACAAAATGTCTTCTATTCTTCTCCCAGAAAGCAAGACAATTTGTGAATGGCCAGGGGATATACTGTTATTTACTCACCCTTCCCCTTTTTACAGGATGCCTTGCACTCTGTGAGAAGAATACTAGGACTTCAGAACACCTCCTCCTTTCTATTTTAATGCCATTGGGGGGGGGGGTGTTCTGTAGTTCACAAAGAGTTTAGAACAAAACTAACGGTCAATGGAGGCAGAGAGCACAGGAAGGTATGAGCGTACAATTTATTTTTCTAATTTCTGGATGTTGTTTATTTAAAAAGCAGTCATATCAAGAACACTTGTAAGTACCTTACATTTTTTTAAATAAACCTTTTTTTTTATGGAGTGTCTCAATGCCAGCACACTTTCCATTCGATTTTTTTGTATTTTTTTTTTTTTTGCACTTTTTGAACAGATATAAACAAAATTCTTTCAAAAGGAACATTTAACAAACAAAATAGGAAGCAAAATTTTGAAGTTCATTGTTAGGATTTGCAGTTCAATTTTAAGGATTAGGATTAGTAATAGGGTTGAGGCATTTGTAGTTTTCAGGAAATAGCTTGAAAAGAAGATAACATTGTTTGGGATTTCAGCTCACAGGAAGTGGCAAATACATTTCTGGCAAAATCAACAGGCATTTTCGGTATTTGCAGAAAATGAAATAAGAAAACAAATGCAGCCACATCATCCAAGAACTGATAAGCTGCCATACTGCAATTTAAAAGGGAGGAGGTGAGGAAGAGGAAAGTTCATAAGTGAAGTTCACCAGTGACACTAGTCAGATTGTCCTTCCATGGATTTTGCTGATGCAAGATGCTGTTTACCACTGCAAATCATTATTTATTTTTTATTTGGCAAGCATGAATCAATTACAAGGCAATTACTTGGCATGAGTTCATCCAGACCAGGCAGGACAGCTTCAGGACCACTTCGGCACACATTAGGGCCCAAAACATGCTATTGTGCCTAACAGATAAGCTCTATCCAGAAACACCCCTCTAGCCCAGGAAAAAAGAGCAAGCACATTGCCTACCCAAATATTTTTTATCCCCTCCCCCAGCATACACAAGTGGCATAAACCTTCTACTGGATTGGCTGAAGAAAATATAAATATTCCTAACCTAGTTTTGTTTGTGAAATGTCATACTATGACCAGTAATACCCATGACATCTACTGGCGACAGTGAGAAATCACAAGCCAACCTAAGCTAAGGGAAAAACCATGTAAGAAAAAATATTCAATCGGTCTGCACTAACTATAGCCCATCCAAAAACAAAATTGATATAGTAGCCCTTGTTTACACTAATACGTTAATTAAACAATAATATCCACTTACAAGAAAGTTTGGGAAGTAGCACAGAGGGTTAGCCTAGGTGACATAAATGCCATCTCTCATTGTGTGTGATGCAACAGCAGGGACTTCATTTTTGGGGGACCCGCAGAAACATGGAGAAGACTGGCATCCATGTTAATGTAACCTGTCAGTCTTTCCACTCCAGTATCCTCTGACAGGTTAGAACTGCATATACTTTGGATTACCTATAGGCTTGTATGTGCATTTAGCATTCAGTGTTTATGTTTTTTCTTGCCAAGTCTATTGCATTGCTGTATCAGGGATCTATGGTTTGGCCCTATTTACATTTCCTTCTGCATGGATAGGATATGTTTTCAAATGTATGTAGTACTCTAAGGCCTAGTACACACGACTGAACATGTTTGCTGAAACTGGTCCGCGGACCAGTTTCCGCGGACATGTTCGGTCGTCTGTACGGCCGACCGGACCGGATTCCCGGCCGAGCGGACAGGTTTCCAGCGGACAAATGTTTCTTAGCATGCTAAGAAACATGTCTGCTGGAAGCCTGTCCGTCGGACATGTTCGGTCGTCTGTATGACTCCCCGGACATGTCCGCTCGGCCGAAAGCCCTCGCATGCGTTGAAGTGATTCGACGCATGCGTGGAAGCATTGACCTTCCAGGTTTGCGCACGTCGCCGCGTCATCATCGCGGCCACGTCACCGCGTATCCTGTCCGTGGGAAATTTGGTCTGATGGTGTGTACAGCCATCAGACCAAATGATCCCAGCGGACATGTCCGATGAAAACGGTCCGCGGACCGTTTTCATTGGACAGGTCCCGTCGTGTGTACGAGGCCTTAGGGTCTTGCCTCAATTGTCTTCACTATATTGTGGAATAATGAGCAACACTTGGTTGGAACATTTATTACTTCAAATTGTATCTCCAGGATATATACTGTATAAACAACATGCTTTTCATTATAACCCGTTGTTATTGTGTACTGGCATTTGGGACTTTGTTTTGGTGCTCTACACATACAATACTTGAACTTTCCCTGAAGGGCACATGTGTATAAAATGTAATCTAAATAAAATTCAACAATATTCTTTTCTGGAAGGAACAGATTAGTGTCCAAATGTTCCAAGTCATCCAGAATTCCCTGCCAATAGGTGTCTGCTAGAACCTAAAAGTATTCACACTGATTGGTCATGAGCAATTAACTTCATTTAAGTACCTTTTAGTTATATCATAAATAAGCATTTTGAAAAAAAATAATGTTTTTTTTTTTTTTTTTTTTTACATTACTCTATTTGTATGCAATACATTCATAAAATGGTTATATCTGGCCAATGTTCCCGTGTGGGAGACATAAATGATATTGTTTTATGCCGTTTTCTATCAAATCTCCAGATGTTTTTGGCTCAGTACTTGTTGGCTTGTTGATGTTTATGTGTGTTTTCTCTCATCTTTCAGCACTTCTAAACACAGCTGTGTATGATGTATGGTAATAAAGTATGTATCTCCTGATTACCATTGCAACACCCACTTGATGATCCAAAGCAGAACTAAAATGTATCAATCCTCAGATAGTCAAAGCTATTTTTTCATCTTCAGCATTCCTTATCCATTTGCAGTGTTGCGCTCCAGCCATCATTCATGATGTATCAGGTGGCAGGTCTCAGGTAAATTTTTTATTTTATTTTGGCCCATAGTGGTGGTACTGCGCTTTGGACAGTTCTACCAACACAGTTGATGGGAGTGGGCTCATCATGCGGGCTCAGTAGGAGGGAGTATTGCATGAGAGATGAATTCACGTGGAATTGAAGCAGGGTTTTATACCATTTTAAATAAGTGAATCACGAGTGCATGGAGCAGTGATTCTGGTAGTTAAGTTGCCACTCCTGGCAAGGAGCTCAGGTTTACTTTTAGTGAGGGTTTCAGTTCACTTCTCATATGGGAATTAGAGATGAGCCGAACACCCCCCCCCCCCCCCCATTCAGTTCGCACCAGAACCTGCGAACAGACCAAAAGTTTGTGTGAACTTTAGAACCCCATTAAAGTCTATGGGACTCGAACATTTGAAATCTAAAGTGCTAATTTTAAAGCGGAGTTCCACCCAAAAATGGAACTTCCGCTTAATCCACTCCCCGCCCCCTTACATGCCACATTTGGCATGTAATTTTTTTGGGGGGGGGGAGTGGGGGCTTCAGGAGGAGTGGGACTTCCTGTCCCACTTCCTCCTTCCGCCGAGGGGCTGGTAAGGCGAATAGCTTAATCGCCTTACTGCAGCCCCTCCCTGTAGGCGATCGCCTGTCCAATCGGACGGCACAGCGACGCTCGCGCATGCGCAGTGGGTGCCCGGCCGTGAAGCCGAAAGCTGTCACGGCCGGGTGCCCACACTTGGAATGAAGACGCCGGCCGGAGAGGGGGGGAGAGGAGCGGAGCCCCGGCCGGCGCGTCGCTGGAACCTTGGAGCAGGTAAGTGTCTGTTTATTAAAAGCCAGCAGCTACACTTTTTGTAGCTGCTGACTTTTAATAAACATAAAAAAAGACTGGAACTCCCCCTTAAAGCCTAATATGCAAGTTATTGTCCTAAAAAGTGTTTGGGGACCTGGGTCCTGCCCCAGGGGACATGTATCAATGCAAAAACAAGTTTTAAAAACGGCTGTTTTTCCGGGAGCAGTGATTTTAATAATGCTTAAAGTGAAACAATAAAAGTGAAATATTCCTTTAGATTTCGTACCTAGGGGGGGTGTATAGTATGCCTGTGAAGTAGCGCTTGTTTCCCGTACTTATAACTGTCCCTGCACAAAGTGTCATTTCTGAAGGAAAAAAAGTCATTTAAAATCACTCGCAGCTATAATGAATTGTCGGCTCCTGGCAATACAGAGAAAAGTCCTTGATAAAAAAAACATATATTGGAGTTCCCCTTGATATCCATACCAGACTTGAAGGTCCTGGTAATTGAATTTGGGGGGACCCCCACGCATTTTTTATTCTCCATGACTTTCAATGCCTTTTCTCTGTATTGCCGGGAGCCGACATTTCATTATAGCTGCAAGTGATTTTAAATTACTTTTCTTCCTTCAGAAATGACACTTTGTGCAGGGACAGTTCTAAGCACGGGAAACAAGCACTGCTTTACAGGCATACTTTACACACCCCCTAGGTACAAAATTTAAAGGAATATTTCACTTTTATTGTTTCACTTTAAGCATTATTAAAATCACTGCTCCCAAAAAAACATCTGTTTTAAAACTTTTTTTGCATTGATACACGTCCCCTGGGACAGGACCTGGGTCCCCAAACACTTTTTTTTGACAATAACTTGCATATAAGCCTTTAAAATGAGCACTTTAGATTTCTCCCATAGACTTTTACAGGGTGTTTCAAGGCTTTTCAAATTTGCCGCGAACACCCCAAATTGTTCGCTGTTCGGCGAACAGGCAATGTTCAAGTCGAACATGAGTTCGACTCGAACGCGAAGCTCATGCCTAATGGGAATACATTTTAAATGTTTTACCTTGTGAAGTATATATTATGTATATATATATATATATATATGTGTGTAGTGCCTGTGTACTTTATGGTACCGGTGCTAGTTAAATTTAAGGGTAAGAACAGATAGGTAGATTCACAAAGCGTTAGGCCGGCTTATCTACAGATAAGCCGACCTAACTCTGAATCTAAGCCGACCTATGTTTAAGTGTATTCTCTAACAGAGATACACTTAAACATATCTAAGATAGGACGGCTTGCGCCGTCCTATCTTAGATTGCAATGTTTTAGCTTACCGCTAGGTGGCGCTTCCATTGCGGCCGGAGGAGATTATGTAAATGAGCATTTACGACGCTTCCCGAATGAACGCAAGCCTGCCGCAGTCGATTAACGTCGTTTCCGTACGCGATAGGCCGCCTAAAGTTATTCCACCTATGAGGTGGAATAACAATGTTAAGTATGGCCGCCGTTCCCGCCGCGAGGTTCGAATTTTTTATGTCGTTTGCGCAAGTCGTCCGCGAATCGGGATTTACGTCGTTTACGTACGCGTCGAAATCAATAGGCCCGTACGGCCTACTTAGCCGCAATGCGCACTGGGAAATGTAGTCGCCCGGTACATGCGCAGTGTCAAAAAACTGCAAAAAACGCGAGGTCAAGCCTCATTTCAATACAACACGCCCCCCTCCAAGTCATTTGAATTAGGCGTGCTTACGCCCGCTCGTTTTAGGCTACGCCACCGAAAATTAGCAGGTAAGTGGTTTAAGAATCACTACTAGCCTAACTAATTTACGGCGGTGTAGCCTAAAAAGACTAGGCTAGGCCATCCTATAGTTAGGCGCCCCTACGTGAATCTACCTATGTGTGTAGTTAGACTCTGATCCAGATTGTTAAGTGCAAAACAGGGTCTCTGTCTCAGCTTGGCTGTGCTGAAGGCTATTCTGTTACACTGGGGTGTTCTTCCAACCCCCGGTGCTGCAGGTGGCAGCAGTGGAGTCAAGGTTTGGGTGCTCTTTCCCAGCAGCCAATCAGGAGGGTTTGACCTCACTGTGCATGCTGGGGAGGGGTATTTATGAGGCAGACGCCATTGGTTCTGGGTCTTCTTCGTCCAGTGTGGCACCCACCTTTAGGGTGGCCACATCACGGCGCCCCGCCGTTATGGCCTACCTGGCGTGCGTGCCATGCGGTGTTCCTGGTTCCGGTGCCATTCTGGCCCGGAGCATCTGAACAACGACGGGGACCCAGTGAGTGACTGGATTCCCACCTTTGAGGATCCCAAGCTGTACTGCTGTTTGGTGGGGAGTCAGTCTGAGGAGCGCCATTGAGAGGCTGGTGGTCCAAAAGGGCCTGGACAAACCACAGGGGATCGAGGTAGCCGGACACTGAGGGATTGATCACCTGTCAGTCGGTACCTGGGCGACAAGTTGAAGGAGATCCAGGCGTAACTCATCTAAGGAGGGCTAGCTCCAAGAATTCAATCCAGAGGGGTCGTGTGGCAGAGGTATCTTTCTGAGGCTCACCAAGGAGGGTGTGTGGCAGAGACTTCATCCTACAATTGTCCGAGTGATTCTCCGGCTGCCAGGTCAGTGAGAGAGGCCTGTCCGGGTACACTAAACCTACTCCGGCAGGAGTGGCGCAGAGAAGTGTTACGTTTGGGAGCAGGACTGTTTCCCTATCATTACGCCTGAATCTGCTATTCTCCTATCTTCTTCAACTTTACTTTCCTCACCACAAGTTTACTGTTTTTACCCGGCTGGGTAATAAAGAGCACAGCAAAGAGCACCTGTCGTGGACATTCCTTTACTTCTACTATATGCAATACGCATCACATCACCCCTAGGAATTTGGAGGAGCCACGAGGTAACACGCCGCCCAAAAATCCAGCAGCTAGTTCTATAGTACTATATATACCTGTGTATATATACACAAAATTTGTATAGAGGCACTCATAGGTCTTGCAGAGGAGGTAGATCAAAACAGTGGTGTTTTTTTTTTATTGTCAATGTTTCGATGAAGCTCAATCTTTCTTATATGTATATGTGTGTGTGTGTGTATATATATATATATATATATATATATATATATATATATATATATATATATATATATATATATATATATATATATATATATATCATTAATTAAAAGAGGTGTGTTCAATAATAGCAGTGCGGAGTTAAATTTAGTGAGGTTATTCAAGCTGTAAAAAAGCAGGTGTTAAACAGGTGGCCCTTAACCACTTCAATACTAGGCACTTTCGCCCCTTCCTGTCCAGGTTGATTTTCAGCTTATAGAGCTGTCGCACTTTGAATAACAATTACGCAGTCATGCAACACTGTACTCAAACTACATTTTTATAATTTTCTCCCCACAAATAGAGCTTTCTTTTGGTGGTATTTGATTACCTCTGGGGTTTTAGTTTTTTACTAAACAAACTAAAAAAGACCCCAATTTTGCAAAAGATGGCACTGATGGGCACTTATAGGTGGCACTGACAGGTGGCAATGATGAACACTAATAGATGGCACTGATGGGCAGCACTGATGATGAGGTACTGACAGGTGTTACTGATTGGCACTGTGATGGGCACTGACTGGCAGCTGATGTGCACGGATTTGCAGATGTGGTTGGCACATCTCATGGGGGCTGAGCTGATAATTAATGTGCTGATTATCAGCACAGACCTCCCCTCTGACAGGGAGAGTCGCTGATCAGCTCTCCCTGCCGGCGCGAACCAAGGAAAGCCGTTTACCAGCACTTCCTGGCTTATATTGTGATTGGACACAGCTGATCACATGGTAAGGAGCCTCCGTCAGAGGCTCCTTATTACGATTAGAGATGCAGTGTGTCAGAGTGACACACAGCACCAATGATCGCCATGCTGCACGCCCTCGCGGGCATGCGTCTGCATTTTATCCTGCTGCATGTCATATGACGCCCAGTCAGGATAACAGAACCACTGCCCAGCCATCGTTCTGCAATAGGCCGGGCGGGAAGTGGTTAAGGACGAAAGCAGAAAATGTTGTACATGCTGGGTATAGAGTAAAATGGGTTGTTCCAGACATTGTTCAGAAGAACAGCGTACTTTGATTAACCACTTCAATACCAGGCACTATCGCCCCTTCCTGCCCAGGACAATTTTCAGCTTTCAGCACTGTGGCACTTTGAATGACAATTGCGAGGTCATGCAACGCTGTCCTCAAACTACATTTTTATAATTTTCTTCCCACAAGTAGAGCTTTCTTTTGGTGGTATTTGATCACCTCTGTGATTTTTTTACATTTTTTGCTAAACAAACTAAAAAAGACCAACATTTTTGAAAAAAAAAATGTTTTCCTTAGTTTCTGTCATAAAATTTTGTTTTCACCTTCACTGACGGACACTGGTGAGGCGGCACTGATGAGTTGGCACTGATAAAGTGGCACTGATGAGGAGGCACTGATATGTAGAACTGATGGGCACTGATAGGCGGCACTGATGGGCACCAATAGGTGGCACTGACAGGCGGCACTGACAGGCAGCTGTGATGGGCACTGACAGGCAGCTGTGATGGGCACTGACAGGCAGCTCTGATGGGCACTGACAGGCGGCTGTGATGGGCATTGACAGGCGGCACTGACAGATGGCACTGATCGGCAGCACTGATGATAGGTACTGATAAATTACTGACACGTGATACTGCTGGGCACTGATTGGCACTTTTATGGGGACACTGCTAGGCACTGATTGGCAGGTGATTGGCACATCTAGGGGGGCTGTGCTGATTATCAGATGCACTGTATGCATACATCATGCAGCGTATTTACACTATTGCACCTTACATCCATCTAATCCAAGCCAGATATGCATGAAAAAAAAGGCAAAAGAATTGTTTTTCATAAAAAAAAGAAAAAAAAAAGACATTAATTCTTTGTTAAACAATAACGTCTGTGTTTAATTTAAACATAGTCAATATGTTGTTTATATAGTTTATAAAAACACACATAATTTATTTGCTTATTTTGTAAAACATGTTTGAAATGATCTGCTAAATAAAACTTACTTTTGGCACAGTATTTGTTGTTTACTTTTCATTGTTTTAACACACCAAGGGAAAATTACCAATATACCAAAAGAGTCAGATGCCTATCTAGAGGAAAATGTGATTGTTTCTCACTTAGTGGAGGATTTGGAGGTTATGGGTCCCTTTAGAAGAAAACACAAAACATGCTGTTCCCAGAGCTTGTACTCCCTTATCAAAGAGCACAGGCTCTCCCCCACCCTACCCTGTAAAGCCAGGTTTATGGAACTTGGAGAAACTTGTCCTTCAACTGGAAAGCTGTCTTTGCTCACCATCAAGGTAAGCCCATAGTTCTAGAACTAGAAGTTCAGGTTCTGGGCACAGCTTTTGTAAACTTGTATACAGTAGGTGTTCAAAGCATCCCTAGGTAATGGAGAGGGTACATTTTTAATTGTCTATATCAGAGGCAACCCCTGAAGTCCCTCTGAACCCCAGGGGTTTATATATTCCCGATCAAGGATTACTACCCTTTAGGAAAAAGTGGAGATCCAAGTATTGGATGGTTGAAATACTACTGTTTGAAGACATCCAGAACTAAACCTGACACCTACCATCGGTTTCAAAGATATGGATGCTTAAAGTAGAACTTTAGGCAAAACTTTTTTTTTGGGGGTTAAGAAGGATTATAACCCCTGCCAGGTTTTTTTTTTTTTTTTTGCCACCCGTGTTTGATTGGTGAAATTTACCTTCATTTCCTGTCCGATAGCTACAACAGGAAGTAAGAGGAAATTCCTGCAAATTAAGGAAATCCCTTAGAACCCCCAGAAGGTGTCACCATTAGAAGATTTCACCAAATATTACCTTTAGTTATACTTTAACTTCTTCTCGCTGGCCGAACGCATATATGCTGCCTTTCAGTGGATGGGCTTTAATGCAGAAAGGCTGCATACTGTATATGTGGTCCTATGTGGACACATTTCTGTGCTGAGTGCCCGACCCCTGAGTGCACCAGGAACAGTAACCAGCAGGTAGCAGAAAGCTTCCGATGCATACTTGAGATCAGGAGCTTTCCGATCATTTGACCGCTGTGATTGCCAATCACAGAGGTCACCTGATCGAAATGCCTGCCTCTGCCTCCCAGCATTTAGAGCCTCTTAAAGGGCTGTAACACGGCAGTAGAAGGGGGTTAAGGAATGAATAGCTGATTGCATGTGATCTGATTTTTTTTTTTAAGACCACCCTTTCATTTAATCATGTGGAACTACTCTGTAAAATGAACCAAAAATAATCTCCCTTTAATGAATGGAGTACATAGCACCCAATGTTGTATGGCATGGATTTGTTTAAAATATTAGAGTGGTGGGCGTGTAATTCTGAAATGCTGTTTAAAAATGGCACTTCAGAAAACACACATAGGCAGTCAGTGCACATGTGAACGGCCATGATCTAAGGAAGCCATCATCAGACAACTGAGATCACAGGCACAATATGCAGTGACTCTGTACCCTGTGATCACTGTGATGACAAATCATACTGATCACAAATGTAAACATTCTAGTGTTTACATTTAAGAGCCATTTCCTTCCTCTCTCACAACAGGGGAAGCAAAGAAAATCTGTAAAAAAAAAAAAGTATTTATGAACAAAGAATACATGAATGCAGAGATCAAAGGCTTGGATTTTAACTGATTGGGGTATTTGTTTTAATCTGTTCCACCCCCTCCTTTCTTGAACATCTCATCTCCATCTGTGATCTGTTTATTAGCCATTCACTTCCCTTATCCTGCATATTAACCCCCTCATATCCACCCTCATCTGACCTGTGAGTTAAAGATGATCTCCAGGTTTCATTTAATGTTAAATAGTTCATTTGAACTAAGTTGGTAAAAAAGAAAAACGACTTGCTTCATTGTGGATGTATTAACTATATGTAACCTCAGCTACATACAGTATACAGAGATGTGCTCCGACAGCAGAACATGAACTTTCTGTCCTGCTCCTGTAACAAAGTTGAGTAGCTTGAGCAATGCTCAGCCATTCATAGGAAGTTTTGTATTCTATAAGTCTTCCTCTGGTTGACTGAGGCCGAGTTAATGATGTCATCAGACCGCTTCTCTGCCTCGGTCAAACGGAAGAAGCTTGGTATTCATTCATTGAAAACCAAGTTTCCTGTGAATGCAGCACTGAGCCTAACTCAATTTTCTTGGTCCATATTAACTACACTATATTACCAAAAGTATTGGGACGCCTGCCTTTGCACGCACATAAACTTTAATGGCACCCCGGTCTTAGTCCATAGGGTTCAATATTGAGTTGGACACCCTTTGCAGCTATAACAGCTTTAACTCTTCTAGGAAGGCTGTCCACAAGGTTTAGGAGTGCGTCTATGGGAATGTGTGACCATTCTTCCAGAAGTGCATTTGTGAGGTCAGGCACTGATGTGGATGAGAAGGCCTGGCTCACAGTCTCCGCTCTAATTTATCCCAACAGTGTTCCATCAGGTTGAGGTCAGGACTGTTCCATCAGGTTGAGGTCAGGTTGTGCAGGCCAGTCTAGTTCCTACACCGCAAAAACTCGCTCAACCTTGTCTTTATGAACCTTGCTTTTTTGCACTACTCCAAATCATTTGGTGGAGAGGGGATTATGGTGTGGGGTTCTTTTTTCAGGGAATAATAAGCTCTTAGTTGTACGTAATTGTCAGTCAAACTATCACAGCACTGAAAACGGAATACTTGCCAGCTAATTAATTATAGACTGGTACGCAAATGGATACAGCAGACTTTGCAACACAATGGTAGTGGTTTACTGATCCTTGATACAATGTAAATGTGTTAGTTGGCTAATCCATTGAAAAAATCCTAGGTGGCTAATATCTTAGGACTTATACTGAGAAAGCTGTGCCCAGAAAAGTAAATTTGAGGGCTAAGGACCAGTCATCAGTTTTGTCTGTATGCTCTTTGAAGCCGTTCTTTTCCCCAGGACCGGCTTACCAGACATCCTTCCATACTAGGTCTCCCTGTGACAACAGCCTTCTTAGTAAAGGGAAGTTTATTTTCTTTTATATTAGAGCTGCCCTCCTGATGACTGGTGATCTAATTAACTGATGGGTGGTAAATTGATGACTGATGGGGGAATGGAGATGATTTAACCAATAGGCAACATCACAGTATCCATTGGGAAAGGAAAATTAAATCCAAAGGATGAAATAAGTAGGAGTAGGGAGATCCTTTCTCTGCAGATCCAAAGGTACAGCTTGCTTTCCATCAAGTCCTCTGAGGTACAATGAGCAGCACAGTAGTGGCATCACCAAACTTAATTCCAAAACGTGTGGGAAAACAGTCGTTTAAGGCAAAAGTAGGCGAAACACGCCTTTAATAATCCCACACAGCAGATACTCAGCTTTGAGGCTACATGAACAGTAGTGTATATATATATAATATATATATTCCATATAAAATAGCAAACCTTTTTAAGTATAGGCCGTTGATAGGCATTTATTGCACTAAGCCACTAACTGCTCCTGCTAGTCTTAATCTACAAATCTTTGAATTTAATACATAACAAATGTATGGAAGAGCAAGCATGTAAAAATGTAAGCCATATTAAAATTACTTCAAGCTAAACACTACAATAATAACAGGAATATGTGTTCACTGAAAATACACAAAACTTTCCTTTTAATAGGAAATAAGATGTCTGCTTTGAGTTACATAATTCTTTGACATCTCTGTAACCAACCAGTATTATAACTTGAAAGGGATGTATGAGGCCACAGAAAATGTAAGCCATGCAATGGGTAACCAAAAGCCTAAATTCTAGTTACAGTAAAAATAAAAAAAAACAATCCATTTGCTATTAATCTTTTAAGAAGGGGTCCCATCACCCACAGCTCCTAAATTTTAGCAGGCTTTGGAGCTACAAATACAGATTTCAGACTTTGTGTGAAAATGTGTTATTATTCCAGAACAAAAAAATAATGTATCCAAACATTAGTACATAAAGTTCTGTAAGTATAATTAGTATGGTTGTTGTGCTCTTGTTTTCGGTTTGCAGAAGGTGAGGACCTATTTTTGCTACCGCACAGATAAGCCCCAAGCAAATAGAGGATTTATGTTTCAACTGGAAATTTTCTTTAACAATAGTATAGAATGGATATTTCACCATCACTTGTCTACAACATTTGGTTTGGTTCCATCAAGTATGTTTTTTTTTTTTTTTTTTTTCACAGTGCATACTTAGTCGTTATAATACTTTTCAATAACAATAATGCAGGTAAATGATGTGATAAAAATGATGCCACTAATTAGTGCCACAATGCATCAACTGTCCTACAAAATAGTTTTATAAAAGATTATTCTAACTAAAATAAAGCTATAAGCACCATTTTTGCCATTGTGGATATTTGTATATGACATGGTAACTCCAGAGCACACACCTACTCTGTCCCCTTCATGTTTTCTATGTGTTTCCATCGTCTGTAAACAAGATGGCACTGTGACCAAGGTCCATATAGTCACGTCTCACAGAAAAAATACAGTTTCTTTTCTTATAAAAAATGAGGCACGTCTGTTTTTTGGCATACAGTACAGTTGGATAAAATAATATCATGTTTAATCTTCAGGGCATGGACTAGTGACAAGGAAGACGTTGTCCAGGGCTATCTCTCCAGCTTTGCCTTTCCCGCGTTCAGCTTCAAATGTAATCTGAAAGCAGATAAAAGCAGGAAGGTTAGGTTAGGAAAACTAAGACAGTGAGGAAGGGGTAACTATACGCCGGAAAAAGCCGAAAGCAAACGATGTAAAAAAATGCGCCAGCCGGACGTACGTTCATGGATCGCCGTATCTAGCTAATTTGCATACTCGACACGGAAATCGACGGAAACGCCACCTAGCGGCCAGCGTAAATATGCACCTTAGATCCGACGGCGTACTAAGACGTACGCCAGTCGGATCTAGCACAGCTTCAGGCGTATTTTGTTTTGTGGATACAAAACAAAGATACGCCGGAGCAAACTAGAAGTTACGCGGCGTATCAATAGATACGCCAGCGTAACTTCTTTGTGGATCTGCCCCTATATGTGCACTTTCCAAAGTGGATGACAGTGAAAAAGGAAAACCTGTGTTCACTTTGAATACCACAAACAAACAAAAGATTTTTCCAGCACACTTACTGACCAGCCTGCAAAACAACCAAATTGGTTCTGTCTAACAGTTTACATTAAAAAAGCCACAGTGCCCATGACAAGGGGGACCTCTGTATATACTGTGGTGCTAATTCAAAAATGTCAAAGCCTCCATAGTAGGAGCACATATAATAATGGATATAATAAGGGCAGGGTGTGCCTGGAGGGAGCCTACCACTCCTTAATACATTAAGGCCCCATACACACGATAGAATTTATCCGCGAATAAGGTCCAGCGGACCGTTTCCGCGGATAAATCCTCTCGAGGATTTCAGCAGATTTTAATGCGATGGAGTGTACTCACCATCGCATTGAAATCCGCGCCGAAATCCTCTGGCGATGACGTGTCGCGCCGTCGCCGCGATTATGACGCGGCGACGTGCGCGACGCTGTCATATAAGGAATTCCACGCATGCGTCGATTCATTACGACGCATGCGGGGGATCCCTTCGGACGGATGGATCCGGTGAGTCTGTACAGACCAGCGGATCCATCCGTTGGGATGGACTCCAGCAGATGGATATGTTCTGCATGTCAGCAAATATTCGATCTGCTGGAATCCATCCCAGGGGAGATATATCCGCGGAAACAGATCCGCTGGCGTGTACACACCATAGGATCTATCCGCTGAAACCCATTTGCTGGGATTTATCTGCGGATGGATTCTATGGTGTGTACGGGGCCTAAGAGAAAGAACAAGAAACACCCTCTGGAAAACTTACAGTTTGAGTAGATCTGTTGTAGGTCTTTGGAATTTCAATTTTTGCTATCCTCCATCTTTCATCTCTACTTTTGTGTTCTTCCCATGCTGGATTCTTGCTCTCATTCACAAACACACGCAGTTTGCCAATTTTATCTCCAGTCAATTGGTAGGTGAATGCCAAACATAAATTGTTATCTGCCTTTATGTTTGGCAGTGAGAAGCTGAGTCGTCCAATCTCTTTTCTGAGACCAGAATTTGCTGAAACCGACATATAAAATCCACCACCTGGGAAATAAAATAAAATGTATGTTTTTTAAATGTTGTAGATCTGCAGTAAAAATCTGCTAAACACATGGTACATTTAATTTCTCTGTATATAACCAGCTATTTCTTCTCTCACTATTACATAGGGTGGTGAGTAGAGGCTGGCAAAATATGTAGTATCTCTATTTTCCACTTCCTTCCATTGAGTGAATTATTTTAAAATGCTATCAGCATACATTTATGGAAGGAGGCAGTACAAGCGAGGCAACATTAGAGTAAGGAATGGTCTATAGGAAGGAATGAAGGGGAATTCATCATCTTTGATAGGATGACAAATGCTGCATTTACCATACTTTAAAGGGGTTGTAAAAGTTTGTTTTTTATTTTCTAAATAGGTTCCTTTAAGCTAGTGCATTGTTCGTTCACTTACCTTTTCCTTCGATTTCCCTTCTAAATGTTTTTTTTTCTTTGTCTGAATTTCTCACTTCCTGTTTCTCCTCAGTAAGCTTGCCCCATGTTCTGGCTGGGGGTTAGTCAGCCAGAACAGCTTACTGAGGAGTAACAGAAAGTGAGAAATTCAGACAAAGAAAACAAAGAAAAAAAACATTTAGGGGCAGATCCACATACATCTACGCCGGGCGCAGCGTATCTAAGATACACTACGCCGCCGTAACTTATCTTTTTTAGTTTGAATCCACAACGAATCCGCGCTGTAAGTTACGGTGGCGTAGTGTATCTCTCGCGGCGTAAGGGCACGGAATTCAAATGGCTGTAATGGGGGCGTGTTTTATGTTAATACGTCGTGACCCGACGTAAACAGCGTTTTTTTTAACTGCGCATGCGCCGTCCCTGGGGTATCCCAGTGCGCATGCTCGAAATTAAACCGGAACCAGCCAATGCTTACAACGGTGACGTCATTCTACGAAAATTCCTATTCGCGAACGACTTACGTAAACGACGTAAAAAATTCAAAATTGTATGCGGGAACGACGGCCATACTTAACATTGAGTACGCCACCATATAGCAGCTTTAACTATACGCCGGAAAAAGCCGAACGCAAACGACGGGAAAAAAAGCGCCGGGCCGACGTACGTTCGTGGATCGCCGTAAATAGCTAATTTGCATACTCAACGCTAATTTCAACGGAAACGCCACCTAGCGGCCGCCGAAAAATTGCATCTAGCAGAGATGCCGTCGTATCTTGTTTTGAGGATTCAAAACAAAGATACGACGCAGGAATTTTGAAATTACGCCGGCGTATCAATAGATACGCCGGCGTAATTTCTTTGTGGATCTGCCCCTTAGAAGGGAAATGGAAGGAAAAGGTAAGTAAACCAACAATGCACTAGCTTAGAGGAACCTATTTAGAAAATAAAAAACGAACCTTTACAAAAATTTTGCACATTATTGGCACTTTATTTCACCTTGCATGAATCTCTATAAAAATTTACAGGCAATGGCTTTCTGTTCTCTTCCATTTGCGTGGTATGAAATATGCAACAAGTTCTTTAGATGCCAAAAAGGTAACCTGGGGCTTACCATACTCATAGAAAGAGCAGTATGGAAAAGGATGGCCAGGAACAATCCAGAAATTGTCAGGAAATGATCACAAACTAGTAAAATATGTGTCTATGGGCCAGATTCACGTAGAACTGCGGCGGCGTAACGTATCGTAGATACGTTACACCGCCGCAAGTTTTCATCGCAAGTGCCTGATTCACCAAGCACTTGCGATGAAAACTACGCCGGCGGCCTCCGGCGCAAGGCAGGCCAATTCAAATGGGCGTGTGCCATTTAAATTAGGCGCGCTCCCTCGCCGGACCTACTGCGCATGCTCAGTTTCACAAATTCCCGTCGTGCTTTGCGCGCCGTGACGTCTTTTTTTTGAACGGCGACGCGCATAGCGTACTTCCGTATTCCCGGACGTGTTACACAAACGACGTTAATTTTTAAATTTAGACGCGGGAACGACGGTCATACTTTAAACAGCAATACGATTGCTGAGTAAAGTTAGGGCAGGTCAAACGACTACTAACTTTGCGACGGGAAACTTGACTACGGACGACGTAGCGAACGCGAAAATCCGTCGTGGATCCGCCGTAAATGCTAATTTGCATACCCGACGCTGGTTTACGACACAAACTCCCCCCAGCGGCGGCCGCGGTACTGCATCCTTGTCATTTGGAAGAAAAAGATGAAATTCTGTTTAACCCAGTATACATACAGTACTGCTTACCCTGGCTGCGTTCTGCTTGCTTCCAGTCAAAGTCATCTTCACTTTCCTGTTTCCAGGCACAAGCTCCATGATCAAAGCTGCAGTCAATAGATACCTCTGTATGTATGGAAAAAATCAAAGAAAATCTTATTTACAGTGCAAATTAAAATGAATGACTGTAATGCTGCTTGGGAAACAAATGGGTAATTTGACATGATTAAAAAGAAGCAAAATCTATGCAAGCCTTAAGGAGAACAAAAGAGTAATGATGTGGGCACAGGTAAGTATTACTATATCGTTGCCACCCTGGGGTCAATCCATCAGGGGTTCTTGCATGCAATATTTTGGTTTTGCACGCGATAATAAATAGGTCAATCCGTCAAAGTAAAATATAGAATTTGAAGTAAATGACGTGAATTTGTTAAATATGAGCTAACTTCACTAACAGTTATCCACATGCAATATTTGTGTTTTGTTTTTTATATTGCATGTGATATTAAGAGTCAATTCATCAAAATAAAATATAAAATTTGCAGTACCGTATTTTCCGGCGTATAAGACGACCTTTTGCATGTAAAATAATGCCCCAAAAGTCGGGGGTCGTCTTATACGCCGGTACCTGTCTGTCAGACGGCGGCCATCCATTATTCAAAAGCCGCGCCTCCTCCTCAGACAGTTGCGTGATAGGCGGAACACTAATTTTCCCAGCAGAGCCTCTGTTCAGTGTTCCGCCTATCACGGATGCCTTCTCATCCTCGGCCTCGGGAAGAGAGGACATCCGTGATAGGCGGAACACTGAACAGAGGCTCTGCTGGGAAAATGAGTGTTCCACCTATTACGGAACAGCCTGAGGAGGAGGCACGGCTTTTTGAATAATGGATGGCTGCCGTCTGACATACTCTGCAAACGGGAGAAGGTAGGGAGATCGTTGAGGCAGGGAATGGAATGGTACCGTGAGGTCGGCAATTGCACAGTGAGGCATGTAATAATGGCACAGTGAGGCATGTGTAATGGAAAAGTGAGGCATGTATAATGGCACAGTGAAGCATGTATAATGGCACAGTGAGGCATGTATAATGGCACAGTGAGGCATGTATAATGGCACAGTGAGGCATGTATAATGGCACAGTGAGGCATGTATATCGGCACAGTGAGGCATGTATATCGGCACAGTGAGGGGTAGTCTTATACAGCGAGTATATCCCAAAACCAACATTTTAGCTGGAAAATTAGGGGGTCGTCTTATACGCCAGCAAATACGGTAAATACCGCAAACATGGTAAATATGTGAGGTGAATGCCACAAATATGGTAAATACGTGAGGTAAATACTGCACATATGGTAAATATGTGAGGTAAATGGCAAAAATAAAATAAAAATCTAGATGCATCATTAAAGTCATTTCACAAAAACAAAACAAACTTTTGCTATTTATCTCATGGCATGGGCCAGTGGTGGTTAACTTTCTTGATATGTTGGGCTTTCAACATCATCAAAGGTCTATACATAACATGTTGTGAATATTCAGAGTTAGGCCCCTTTCAGACGGACGGATAGAATGGTGCTTTTAGCTGCGGATTTTCTATTTTTCTACCGCAGCTAAAAGCACACAATGTTTTCCTATGGCCCCATTCACACACAGCGTTTACGCACGATTACGTTACATGCGGTTTGGTGCGAATAGAAAAAATAGAATTGAATGCGTCCAGGTGCGATGTAGCGCAGCTATATGCACATAACCGCAGGTAATCGCAGTCTTTTTTGTCAACTGCGGATAGCAGCGTTTTAGAATTCAAGGGACCCAAACAAAAAAAAAACAAAAAAATGGTTGCTATGGAAATGAATACCGCAGCTAAACGCAGCCGCAGTTAAACGCACGTAAACGCATGTAATCGCAATGTGCAAATGCAGCTAATCGCAGTGCCTGGAGCCTTGAATTTCACAAAACATTTGTAGTGCTTTTAACTGCGGCAAAACAGCCGTCCGTCTGAAAGGGGCCTTAGAGACAGCAGACACACAACAGGATATAGTAAAAGACTGTGGGTATGATACAGAAGATGGTGAGAGACTGTGATAATTATACAGGAGATGTCAGAAGCTGAAGACATGATACAAGAGATGGTCAAAGACTGCAAACATAGTGCAGAGAATGGTCAAATACTGCAGACATAGTGCAGAGAATGGTCAAATACTGCAGACATAGTGCAGAGAATGGTCAAATACTGCAAACATAGTGCAGAGAATGGTCAAATACTGCAGACATAGTGCAGAGAATGGTCAAATACTGCAGACATAGTGGATAGAATGGTTAAAGACTCCAGACATGACACTAGATAGTCGGACACTGCAGACATTGTCCAAAAGATGATCAGAGACTGCAAACGTTGTCTTAGGCCTCGTACAGACGACCGAACATGTCTGCTGAAACTGGTCCGCTGACCAGTTTCAGCAGACATGTTCGGTCGTGTGTACGGCCGACCGGACAGGTTTCCAGCGGACATTTGTCCACCCGACCGTTTTCGAGCGGACAAATGTTTCTTAGCATGATAAGAAACATGTCCGCTGGAATCCTGTCCGTCGGACATGTTCGGTCGTCTGTACAGACTCACCGTACATGTCCGAGCGGCTGCCATCCCTCGCATGCGTCGAATCACTTCGATGCATGCGTGGAAGCATTGAACTTCCAGGGCCGCGCACGTCACCGCGTCATCATCACGGCGACGGCACGGCCACGTCCCCACGTATCGTGTACGCGGGGATTTCTGTCTGATGGTGTGTACAACCATCAGACAGAAATCTCCGGGCGGACATGTCCGCTCAAAACGGTCCGGCGGACCATTTTGAGCGGACAGTCCGTTCGTCTGTACGAGCCCTAAGAGATGGTCGTAGACTGCAGACATGATCCAATAGATGGTCAGAGACTGTGGACATGATGCAATCGATGATCAGAGGCTGTGGACATGATACAAGAGATGATCAGAGGCTGTGGACATGATGCAATCGATGATCAGAGGCTGTGGACATGATACAAGAGATGATCAGAGGCTGTGGACATGATGCAATCGATGATCAGAGACTGTGGACATGATACAAGAGATGTTCAGAGGCTGTGGACATGATACAAGAGATGTTCAGAGGCTGTGGACATGATACAAGAGATGATCAGAGGCTGCAGACATGATACAGGATATGGACAGAGACTGCAGACATGATTCAAGAGATGGTCAGAGATTGAGAACATGATACAAGAGATGATCAGAGACTGCGGATATGATACAGGAAATGGACAGAGACTGCAGACATAATCCAAGAGATGGACAGAGACTGTGGACATGATACAGGAGATGATTAGATACTGCAGACATGATGCAGAAGATGGACAGAGACTGCAGACAGGATACAAGAAACCATCAGAGGCCATGGAGGAGACTGTCAGAGATTGTGAGCATGCTATAGGAGTTGTTGAAGACTGGGGAGATGCTTCCGTAGACATTCATGTTACGTAACATGGGACTTCTAGAAATCATGGCTATAACAGAGCAATAGGGAAAGACAGATTAGTGTGTAATAGAGCCAAGAGGGCCACACAAAGTTATATTGATCCACATGTGGCCCCTGGGCCACACATTGAGCACCAGGAGTATAGGCATTATATTTTAGGAAGGTACAAAATACCAATCAGGGAAACTCTGCACTGGCCAGTAGGTTTAAAGGAAACAATGTATCAGGGAGGAAATGTTATGTCCCTAGCTCAGGAATGTAAATAAATTGTAACATTTCACTAAAGAAGGATCGTTCTGTGAATGAAGATACATTATAATGTTGTTACAGTTTTACAATATTTCTGTGTGTCTTCATTTCACAGTATTTATCTCATAGTGAATTGACTCATCTGTGCTGACAGGGTCACTTCATTTTAAGTTGTGTGAAAGGGCAATGTGAAAGGATAAAGGGGAGCGGCACTTAAAAGTCTTTGCAATTTTAAAATCCATCACAAATGTACAGTATATCTAGTGTAAGGAGCATTCAGCACCCATTTGTGGTGATAAATGTTTGTTACCATCCTGTGCAAAATGTGCATTTGAATCATTACTTTACCTTCTGATTTTTGTGGCAGAACCTTTTCTTCTACTGCTTCTGGGCTGTACGCAGACTCTTCTCTCACCTTCTCTTTAACCTGTAGAGCTAGATACAACAAAAGTCAAATGCCTTTTACTTTAATGTATACATGAATACAAACAGAGATATTAAATAATTAACGGTAATTAATAATGAAGTAAATAAATATTCCACGGGCATAGAAGAATAAAGGGGTATTCCCCCTAATAAAACCCTAGTGCCAATAACACAAAAACTGATCCATTGCATGGAATGATCTGCACATATGTGATCGGTTTGGACAAGGTTAGCTCACTCTGTGCGTTCTGAAGCTCCAGCGTTAGAGCTGTAAAAACGCCAGACGTTAAAAAACGTGCAAAAACGCAAAAAAACGCTATCGCTGCGTTTTTGAGCTCCAGCTCAAAAAAAATATATATATTAAAAAAAAAAAAAAAAAAAACATGGACAGGCGTTTTTAAGCTGTAAAAAAAGTGTCTGTAAAAACGTCCATGGAAATGAAGCCTTAAAATTAAATAATTTTTTTTTCAGAAATGCTGTGTACATTAGTCAGAACATACGATCTTATTTACTTTTGTAAATGGAATTTCCCTAAATTTGACATAACTGAGGAATATATATTTGAACCTGATGTTAAAGGGGTTGTAAAGGTTCGTTTTTTATTTTCGAAATAGGTTCCTTTAAGCTAGTCCATTGTTGGTTCACTTACCTTTTCCTTCGATTTCCCTTCTAAATGTTTTTTTTTCTTTCTTTGTCTGAATTTCTCACTTCCTGTTTCTCCTCAGTAAACTTGCCCCCATCATCCAAGCTGTTCTGGCTGGGGGTTAGTCAGCCAGAACAGCTTACTGAACACCTTACTGAGGAGGAACAGAAGTGAGAAATTCAGACAAAGAAAAAAAGACATTTAGAAGGGAAATCAAAGGAAAAAGTAAGTGAACCAACAATGCACTAGCTTAAAGGAACCTAGAAAATAAAAAAACTAACCTTTACAACCCCTTTAACCACTTCTACATGAAGGACGTCATGTGACGTCCTCGGCTTTGTGCGGTGATATCTGAATGATGCCTGCAGCTACAGGCATCATTCAGAAATAACTGTTTTCTGCCAGAGATTCTGTGCACGATAAGAATGATCAAAGCGGCAGTTCCGCCGCTTGATCGTTCTTATAGGCGGCAGGAGGGGGACGTCCCCTCCTCCCGCCACCAGCCGGTGCTTCTCCAGGCTCTCCTGTGCCATTGAGAACGGAGAACGAATTGGCCGATGCCGGCTCACGACGATTTGAAGTCATCTCTATGACGGTCTGAGGCCCGGACACAACGTTATGACGTCACGCCCGGGTATCGGGAAGTAAACAAGGCCGCAATCGCGGCTGTCAGGATGAGATCGGTGATTTTTTTCCCGATCTCATGCTTTCCAGCCTGGAGGAGAGATGTGGGGTCCTATTGACCCTGCATCTTTCCATAAAGAGGGCCGGTCACATTATATTCCTATTACTTAGGGATATCTATGCGTAACTGATTCTCTGAATCAGTCGCATAAATACGACCGGCGGAACTCAGAGATACGACGGCGTATCAGGAGATACGCCGTCGTATCTCTTTCTGAATCCGGCCCCTGGAGTTCAGCTTTAGAACATTACATAGGACCAGTTGGCAGTAATTCTCCATAAGGAAGATAACATTGTTTATGCTTTCTTTTAGGCTATCAGGAGGTGAAAAGGACAGTGCCTTTCTGGCAAGATCAACTGGTATTTTTTTTATACCTGCTAAAAATGTTCTTAGCCTGAAAAAAAGCTAAAAATAACGAATGCAGCCACCACCACATCTCAGAACTGGTAAGCTACACTATCATTTTGGTTTAGGTTTAGGTATGTTTTAAGCAAAGTTTGTGTAGTTTAAGCATGGGTCTCAAGATTCAAGACTTTCATATATACAGTAATGTATAGTTTATGTGCACTGGTTTAAGTAAAACTGTTCTTCATATTTTTCTGAAATAGCCTAGTATAGCACTGTTTAAATGGGAAGTCAAGTGCCTGTCTTTGGAAAAAACACACACACACACACACACACACACACATTTGTTTAGAAACGCTAGCACCCAGACCAAACAGAGCTTACAACAGCTACAGCAATATCCGTGTCAAGATTAGGGATACAGGGCAATTTTCCAGTGACTTGGTTTATATTTACAACCACTGACTTTTATGTCTCCTTAAATGGTCTGATTGCAGCTAACCAATCATACAGACAGTGAACTACATTTTAGAGTTCACTATATGTCTTTCTACTTACTTCAGTCTTGTACGGGGAACACACAAAAAAGCATTTAGTATTCTGAATATCTGCACAATCCATCAGTGGAATTTTCTTGGGATTTTAAGGAACATAGGAACAATGCCAGGAATAATGGTATAATGGGATAACATGTTACGGTTGGGGCCCTACACACCTGCTATCTAAGCATTTTTAAGGAGAATGCCATTACTGAGATCCTTCTGCAAAATGCTTGGTGTTTAGTGTTTTTTCTCTCAATATTCAGTATTCCTGATCTGCATACTTGTTGCAAGTCACTGATTCATAAAGTAATGAAGCCTAATGGTCATTATGACCACTAAGCAATTGGCATGTTCATATAGTGTAGCACCCTTGTCCCAAAACAGGGTTACAGCTAAATTTAGTTTGCTGGGTGGTAGCTAGCCTGGCTAATTTGTAAATGGGCTTCCTCCTAATCCTGTTTCAGCTGTGGCTTCTCCCTTTGTCAGTAGGCGGCACTGTTGTCTTTGGCATTAGTATGATGAGCTACAGTAAGAGAGCTTCAAGAGAGAACTCACCCAAAGAATTCTGTATGAATATGTGAGTAAAGTTCAGCCTCTTTTGCTGTACTGCTGTTTGCCTTATCTCACCTTTTTGTCTAAGGAGTCTGCCTGTCTGCTAATCGGTTCTATTATCCCCGCATCCAATTCGCAATAGCAGGAGAATGTGACTGGCTCTCTATGGAGCCGGTTCACATATCTTCGGTGCAGCTTCGGTGCGAATTTGCACAGGAGCCCTGTGCGTCTTTTGCTCCATTTCAGGTCCGGATTCAGACCAAAATTCAGGCTGAAATCAGACCTGAAACGGTGAACCAGGACGCACAGGACCCCAGCTGGGAGCTGCACCGGCATCCAGTGTGAATGAAGCCTTAGGGTGTCCTGTGCCTCATCCCCTCTCTCCCACATTTTCCTGTTTGTGAGAAATAAACTTCTCTTTGTTCAAGCATAAATGTGACTAGCGCCAAATTTTCGCGACTTGAATTCACTTCTATACAGAAGCCATTTTGCAAGTCACCTCTGAAGTCCTCTTCAGGACGCCTTGCCGAGTCGCCCCAGAAGTTGTGCCGCCCCAGTGTGAACCGGCTCTTAAAAAGGTACGGTATATACATTGCATAAACTTTCTGTGACTGTAAGAGTGAATGTAGCTAAAGGAGAGGTAAGCTTATTTATTTTATATGGAAAGGTCAGCATTCATTTGATTATTGTCACCGCAAGTGTACCTTTTTTTAAAAAAGTGCCCATTTTGGGCTGCCAAACTATTAGTAACAGGGGAGCAGATTGCTGTTATGCTATGGTTGTGACAAGTTTTTAATCTGAATATATTTTGGCATGTGTGCACCAAGAGCTATATAGGCAGAACGCTTCTGCACATGTGGCAGCCATTGACTTAATGGAAATGTTATATATTTTTTGCATTCCACAGAATTCCAAAAACTCTTACATTTCATGTCTTTAATGAACATATAAGCCATAAATCAGGACTGTTTCCAATGCTGAAAAGTCAGTCAGAAATGTATCCTTTCATAATGTATTCCACAGCAGGGAGATCAATGGCTTAGCTAAATGCATGCCATGTATATTGTACTAGAGAAAGATAAACCACTGCTATGATCTGATTTGTGAATTGCAGTGTTAAGTTTATTGCTTTCATGACTAAAATAGTAATGAAATAAAATGAAACATATGGACAGTTCGTTTGCCTACCAAGTAAATAAGAATAAAGCCTCATGCACACTGTATACTCTTGATGCTTTTCTCCCCTACAGAAGTTTAGGAGCAACAAAAACGCAGTAAAAAGTCACATTTTGAATGGCCGATAATTCGAGTTTCCACGTCTGACATTAATACATTCTATCAGCCAGAATTCTGGTGGGAATGCAGCTAGCGTTAACCCGTGTTAAGGAGCTTTTGAGCGATTTTTTTATGCTCAAAAGCTTCTCTCTTGAACACACAAATGTTTTTTTTTTTCTCTAAACTCCAATGCCATTTAACTCCTTAAAATGCCTATATTGTGCATTGACACATAGGGGGGTATTTACAAAAGGCAAATCCACTTTGCACTACAAGTGTACTTGTAAGTGCATTCGCTGTAGATCTGAGGGGTAGCACTGAACTTAGGGGAAGCTCTTTTGATTTTATCATCCAATCATGTGCAAGCAAAAATGTTGTTTTTTATTTTCCTTGCATGTCCCCCTCAGATTTACAGTGACTGCAATTGAAAGGGCACTTTCAGTGCACTTGTAGTGCAAAGTGGATTTGCTTTTTGTAAATAACCCCCTTAGGCTAACACAGAGGGGAGTTTTCAGGCAGAGAAAAAAAAAGGCGTAAACGCCTGAAAAAGCAGCTTTTTTGAGATACAGGCCCGGATTCAGAAAGATGAGCGCATCTTTCTGCGGGCTTAACGTATCTCCGATACGTTACGCCGCTGTAACTTTGGGTGCAAGTTCCATATGCAGAAAGAACTTGCGCCCTTAGTTACGGCGGCGTAACGTATGTGTTGCGGCGTAAGCCCGCCTAATTCAAATGGGGATGTTGGGGGCGTGTTTTATTTAAATTTCACTTGACCCCGCGTTTTTGACGTTTTTTTTGAACGGCGCATGCGCTGTCCGTAAAATATCCCAGTGTGCATTGCGCCAAAGTACGTATTGGATTCGACGTGAACGTAAATGACGTCCAGCCCTATTCGCGAACGACTTACGCAAACAACGTAAACTTTTCAAAACTTGGCGCGGGAACGACGGCCAGACGTAACATTAGCTACGCCTCATATAGCAAGGGTAACTATACGCCGAAAAAAGCCTAACGTAAACGACGTAAAAAAATGCGTTGGCGTAAATACCTCATTAGCATATTCCTTGCGTAACTATACGGAAGCGCCACCTAGAGGCCAGCGTAAATATGCAGCCTAAGATACGACGGTGTAAGACACTTACGCCAGTCGGATCTTAGGGAAATCTATGCGTAACTGATTCTCTGAATCAGGAGATACGCCGTCGTATCTCGTTTCTGAATCTGGGCCACAGTGTGTATGAGGCCTAAAAGTCTTAGAAATCAGAAGCTCCATATTAAATAAAGTTGCTTTTACAGGAGTTTTGTGTTCTGTCTGTAGAAGCAGCTCAATGTTATCCTATGTGTCCATGCACATTAGGACGTTAAGAGGCATCATTTGAGTTTAACGCTTAGAGGCAGAAAAAAAAAACCTTCTGGATCGCGTTTCTGATTGACGCTTACTAGCAGATAAAAAACGTAAAAAAAACTCCTAAACTCGTCTAGACTTTGTACAAAAAATTCTCTATGTGAGTGTTTTTTACTCCCAAGAGAACAGACATTTTTTTAAGCCCAGTGTGCATGGAGCCTAATAGTATTTAAAGTATATTTTGCCTTAAATGTTTTTTTTTTCTATGTGTGTGATCACATATGTGTGTTTTTTTAAAATCGTAGTCTCTATTATTTGTATGTACTTCTGCCATCTGAAGTATCTAGCTGATCCTGCCAGTCAACTTTCTTCCTTGTTCTAAACAAAGTACAGAAGCTGGTCTACATTAGCGCGGTCAGTTTTCATCCTTTTTGCTGGCCATTCAGATGTACAGGACACTGTGCCAACACACACCATACCTGTATTGGGTAGTTTGTTTAGTTTAGCCACTATGCCCACTGATCAGTCGGCTTCTAGCACAGAACCGCTGACCAAACACAGCCTGCTATATTTTTTTAGCACTGATCACTGTATTCATGCCCGTGGTCCCCAAAAAGTATCAAAAGTGTAAGTTAGTGTCCAAACTGTCTGCCGCAATATCGCAGTCCCGCTATACGTTGTAATAAATAAATAAATAAAAACAATTCAAAATATCCCATAGTTTGTAGCGCTATAACATTTAGGCAAACCAAACAATATAGGCTTATTGGGATTTTTTACCAAAAATATGTAGCAGTATACATATTGGCCTAAATTTATGAACAAATTAGATTTTTACATTTTTTATTGGATATGTTTTATAGCAGAAAGTAAAAAAAATGTTTTCCCATGCAGTGGGGATGTGTCCATTGCACAACAGAGGTATACTTACCTGATCCTCTGATCCTCCCTGCACAATACCAGTCCCTGTGGCTCCTGCCCCCCCACTCTCTATTAGTCTTGTAGGTTGGACTGTTCCTGTCATCATCACGCCCATAGACCCGCTCTGGATGTGAGGACGTCAGGAACAGTCCACTGCTGGATTGTGGGGAAGCACCATTTGTAGGTGGATCAGAGAATCAGGTGAGTATTAGCTTTCTCCAATCCCCTAGACAAAAATGAGCAGTTGACCAGTGTAGTGCGGGCACAGCCTGAGTGCAAGGAAACGTTATTTTGCCTGGAGTTGGGCTTTTAAAGCTTTTAAAGAAAAAAAAAAACTTTCATTGGAAGCAAACATCCGTTTATGCTTACAATTCTAAAGCACACATTTGTTGTGTTTTTTTCAATTGAATTTTTTCCTGATGGCAGAAATAGGTCAAGTGAGGTCTTCAAATTCTAACATAAACATAAGTGGTGTATATAGAGATCTGGCTTATGAAACACTTGCATAAACATTTCAAAATTTAGCTGCTCTTTACCTTACATGCAGACGCTTTGTAAATATCGTTCTATTGTTTTCTTTACAAGCTCACCCTGTTTGAACATAATACATGGACATGTTAGAGCTGCCCTGTGAGTATTTAAAACTCAAGAGGGATTAGAACACCCGCCTGGTTTATATTGATGCCTGTACACCCATAGGAGATTCATCCTCTCTATTTGTCCTGTTTACTGTTATCACTAAAAGTGAAGCAAAACCCTAACAAATGAGGGTCATTTAAATGTATGAAACATAAAAACTTAGGCCCAGATTCACAAAGACTTACGACAGCGTATCTGCAGATACGCCACCGTAAGTCCGAATGGCCGCCATCGTATCTATGCGCCTGATTCATAGAATCTGTTACGCATAGATTTGGGCAAGATACGAGCGGCGTAAGTCTCCTACGCCGTTGTATCTTGGGTTGCAATAATTATGCTGGCCGCTAGGTGGTGCTTCCTTGATTTCCGCGTTGAATATGTAAATGAGCAAGATACGCCGATTCACGAACGTACGTACGCCCGTCGCAATTAGTTACGCCGTTTACGTAAGACATACGCTGGCGTAAAGATAAAGCTGGTCTCTAGGTGGCGCAGCCGATGCAAAGTATGGACGTCGGAACAAGCGTATCTTTTTACGTCGTTTGCGTAAGTCGTACGCGAATAGGGATGTGCGTAAGTAACGTTCACGTTACAGGCATTGAGCCGACGTATCTTCGGGCGTAAATACGACGTGATACTGAGCATGCGCGCGCATGCGCCGTTCGTTCGGCCATGCATCTACATGGGGTCAAGCCTCATTTAAATACAACACGCCCCCTACCAGCCTACTTTGAATTACGCGCGCTTACGCCGGCCCATTTACGATACGCCGCCATAACTTAGGACGCAAGTGCTTTGTGAATACAGCACTTGCCTCTCTAAGTTGCAGCGGCGTAGCGTTAATACGGTACACTACGCCCGCGCAACGTAGAGCGGCCGTACGTGAATCTAGGCCTTAAAGAGTAACTCCACTTTTGTGGGAAAAAATTGCAAATAAAAAAATGAAATAATATATCACACACAATTGTGACTCAAATCGTATTGTAATTGAATGTTCTTAAACATGATATTTCCTTTCCAATCTGCAGCTCTGTAATTTTCTGTAAAATGCAATGCAATACGCCAACCTGGAGGTGTTCTGTATACAGAATGTGTACAGAACGTCCCCCCGAAACATAATTTCCTGCTTGTGTGATTGGCTCAAGTCAGCCATAAGACACAAGTCAGATATCAGGCATCCCCTGCAACAAAAATTAAATTTTTAGATATTTTTAGACATACTCCCAATAGGAAATCACATCTACAGTGATAGAGGCCCAGCAATTTCCATCATTAGAGCTCTGCAGGTGCAATAGCTGGTTGATAATTAAAGCGGGGGTTCACCCTATCGACGGGAAAAATTTTTTTTTTTTTTATTTTACCTTAAAATCAGGCATTGTAGCGCGAGCTACAGTATGCCTGTCCCGAATTTTTTCCCCCCATACTCACCTTGTAGTCGTCCATCGAAGATACCGGGGAATGGGCGTGCCTCTGGAGACGGAGGATGATTGACGGCCGGCTCTGGCGCGTCACGCTTCTCCGGAAATAGCCGAAATAGGCTTGGTCTTCACGACGCGTGCGCATAGCCTGTGCGCAGGCGCCGTGAAGAGCCGAGACCTACTCCGGCTGTCTTCGGGGAGAGTGACGCGCCAGAGCCGGCCGTCAATCATCCTCCCTCTCCATAGGCACGCCCATTCCCCGCGGGAGACGAAATCTACGATGGACGACTACAAGGTGAGTATGGGGTTAAAAAAATCGGGACAGGCATACTGTAGCTCGCGCTACAATGCCTGTCTCGATGGTAAAATCATGGGATTGTGGGTGAACTACCGCTTTAAGAAACCATTAGATTCACTTACAACACGGACATAGGCAAACACACAGGGATTTCTTTACACTAACAAAATGTAGGAATCTGCAACAAAGTTTATTAAAATTTTGCAATGTAACACCCAGAGGGGAATGTTTTTTTCTCCTTTAAATCCCGCAGGGAATTGAACCTTTAGCATTTAACTATTAAAAAGCTCAGGCTGTGATGGGATAAATAAAGGTAAAGTAGAAAACCCATAAAACCCAAATTTAGCCAAAACATTTACTTTTAGTTTTGCATAGTGATGAGAATGCATAGAATCCAGGTTTCCATGCCTCCTTGTGTCTCCACTGGGCATATTTTCCTTCCATTATTGCCTGATGACAATAGACCCCACTGAGTACGGAAACAGCAATAGAATCCTCACAGAAATTTTACCCACTTCCCACTTCACTTAACAAAGCAAGCAACATTTTTTTAGAGATTTTACGTTTTGGATGGAACTGGGATTTATTATTGACCAGAGGATATATAGGAATGGTCTTGCTTAAATTAATGGTTGTAGGAGAACATGGAACAGTTCCATCATCTGCAGCATTCATATTGCGCATTCTATATTACTGGTATAACTCAGAACCAATCAGTGCTTAGTGACACCTGGTAGGATTCTAGTGATAATAAAGCACGCTGCAGCATGCTGCTATTATCTACCTAACACAGAGCCTCTGTCTGGGTCATGATCTCTGGAATGGAAAATACATGCAGGTCACCTTTGAAAAGTAGATTAAGCATTTTTGGTATTATCCTTATCATTTCATTATTGCAAATTCTAATATTTTTAAGTTCATTTTTTGTTTTATTTATGAATTTACAAAAGCTACAATATCTAACCTGTTGCAGTAATATGGCATCATGGGCTTCCTGTTTCATCTAAATCTAATAAATCTAAACTCAGTTAAATGTCATGTTCTAAATTCCTTTTGTCTGTAGCCCACAGCAATTTGCATTCCATACTAAATAATTTTATGTACTAGAGGCTTAGATCTAAGAGGGTACATAGCAAAACTTTCTCAGCATTCAGATACTTTATTTGGAACCATAATAATATAGACATGTGCAATTTGTTTTATGGACACATTGTTGGTTATTCGGAGATTCAGATGTATACGAATCTCCGAATGAAATAGTAACAAATTTAATTGAAATTTGTTTGATTTCATTTTGTTTATCAGATTCCTAACAAATTTTTAGAAATTATTGAATCCAGATCAGTGGAAAAATGATTGACCGGTTCAAATTCTGTGTGAAGAATAGTTGGTTGTTAAAAGCGGAGTTCCGCCCACTTTTTAAACTAGATTCTAAAGGAAAGCCTACCCCTCCACCACTAGTTTTTGGCTATTGATTTTTTTTTATTGCTCCTTCCTACCTTTATTGAAGTACCGCGTGTACTTCTGCCCCATCATCACCGTGGGCCAGGGTGTAATTTCCTGCTTGCTCGTCTGCTGCCTTTTGGTGTGTCCCAGAAGATGACAGGGCCATTCAGGAAGCGCCCCACGACTCATGCATGCACAGTAGGAAACTGTCAGTGAAGCCTGAAGGCTTTACTGCTGATTTCCCTTAGTTAAAATGGCGGCGACTGCACCCAATCCGATGGACAGATTGGCCACGGGGGGCCGACATCGCAGGCTCCCTGGACAGGTAGGCGTCCTTATTAAAAGTCAGCAGCTACAGTGTTTGTAGCTGCTGACTTTAAAAATAAATAAATAAATTCCAGTCCCCCTGCCCCAAAGCACCCCTCATGTTGAGGCATGTGGCCTGGTATGGATTTTGGGAGGGCCCCCACACAGTTTTTTAATTTTTTTATTTTGAGATTGGGTTCTAGTTAAAAATACATACCAGGCTCCCCCAATATCCACAGACCCTTATTCAAGCATGCAGCCAGGAAAGGGGTGAGTGCTTTGGGGCAGGGGGCTCTGCGCCCCCACCCCAAAATACCTTGTCCTCATGTTTATGGGGACAAGGGGTTGGGTTGTCAGGGTCTGCAGGTGGGGGGCTTATTGGAATCTGGAAGCCCTCTTTAACAAGGGCCCCCAGATCCCGCCCCCCATGTGAATGAGTATCTGGTACATAGTACCCCTACCCATTCACCAAAAAAATGATAAAAACACAGAGACCATTTTTGACAAATCCTTTATTAAAAAATAAAAAACAGTGTCCCCCAATGTAGATCCCTCATCAATCATGCCGCCAACCTGAAGAAAACTAAAAAGGAAAAAAAATTGCTCTCTCGCCGACACAGAGATGCTATGCCTACTGCAGGATTCTCCGTTTGACAGTTCTTTTATAGAGACTGGGCGGAAACCACCTGTCTACGTCACCTGGTGGCACCACCCCCTTCTGACATCACGGACCGGTGCATGCTGGGCCTGTGACGTCAGAAGGGGAAAAGTTCTTCAATGTTTACAACAGAGGCATAGACATCTCAGCTAATTTCTATAGAGAGCAGAATCTTAGCAGGCTGCCATTCCTCTTATGTAAACACACAACAGGTGTTTCTAAGTTGTTTAACATGAGGGAGGGTAAAACATATCTTACGCCATGTTTAATTTAACATTAAATTGTTTGTTTGGACCAAGCTGGTCCTAATGAACTATTTCCTTCACTGATAAATGCACAAGCTATCAGCACTGTATGAACTGTATGTACTATACAGAGCGGTATTTCCATAGTTCCATAGTGGTATGACCAGCTTGGTCCAAAGCGAACTATTTTAGATTTTACTAAAAGATGGAGTTAAGTTTTATTGTCTGTACCCAGTTTTCCAACTTTGGCAAATATTAGTAAAACTATACATATCATTGCAACTACGTAGTGTATCTGGGTGAATTATACTTTTTTTTTTTTCAAAATAAATTTGTACTTTATTTGGTGGAAAATAGTAATAGATATCTCCCGATTTTTTTTTATTGTCAAAATAATACCCATAATAGTAAAAAAAGATATATATATATATATATATTTTCTTAAATTTAGCTATATATTTTTTTCAATTACCATGACCTACCACCAGAAAAATTAAAAAAAAATATTCCACCCCTGGCATTTGTGGCAATACCACATATGCGTATTATATTTATTGTTTGTACCTGTATTAGGGCCAAGAAAAAATAATGAACCTTTGGGGTGAATTAGAGCGGAGACTGCGAGCCAGGTCTTCTCGTCCAGCATCAGTGCCTGGCCTCAAAAATGTGCTTCTGGAAGAATGGTCAAATATTCCCATAGACAGACACACTCCTAAACCTTGTGGACAGCCTTCCTAGGAGAGTTGAAGCGGTTATAGCTGCAAATGGTGAGCCAACTCAATATTGAACCTTATGGACTAAGACTTGGTTGCCAATAAAGCTCATGTGCGTGTAAATGCAGGCGTCCCAATACTTTTGACAATACAGTGTATGTGTGAGGCTGGTAATAATAGTTTAAAACAGACTAAAACCTACCTTAACATATTTGTTGTGAATTGTGAGAATGGATTCCTTCAAAGTACAAGCAGCTAGAAGGTCAGTTATGGATTTTTCAAAGCCAATTTACTGCTTGTTAAGAATACATGAAATGTTTCATGTCTGCAGTCTGGGCACATGTGCAATTTAAGGTTTCAAATGTCTTATTTTGATATACAGTATTCTTTATTCATTTACAAAATTCAGTTGAATTTAAATTAAAAAATGCAAATATACTGTATGTTTAAAACCAGCAACTTTGAACTATTGTATATTACATTTGTATCTTCATTATTTGCAGTCAGTAGATGGAGAGCACTGTGTGGGCTCTGTGCTATGTAAAGAGTATTTTCTTTAGAGCTACCGTGGTACAAATAGACCTGTCTATCAATGGGAACAGTTACACATAGCTATTAGCTACCAACAAAGTAAGCAACCATTGCTGAACTTGGTTATTAGAAAGCTCAACATTATTAACAAACTGAGTATTATAGAGGCAGCTTGTAAAGGTTTATTTGTTTAAATAAATAATTAAAAATTGTGTAACATTTATAAAAAAAATGCATTTAACCACAAATAATTATTGTTTCTCTTTAAGGTTATAACTGTGTACTTTGAGTGAGGTTTGATATGGATCAGGCTGTGATTATGTATGGTGACTACAATGGTATATCGGTTAGCAACTTGTTTACTCAACTGTAGTTAAAGAATTGGGTATATGTCAGGGCTCAAGTCCTGCAGGAACGCGTGGGAACAGAGTTCCTGAACTTTTTTCACAGCAGGAACGCAGTTCCCTTTGCAGGACTAGAGCAGCCAAGAGCAGCCGAGCCGCCCGAGCCAATCCTTCACTAAGCGGCGATGCCCAGCTCGAGTCACTGTCAGGAGCAGGCGAACCTTAGTAATCCTTTGTTACTGGCCGCTTCCTGTATATGGATTCATCGAGTAGTGTGCGGGTATTCTGTCACTTCCTCGATGCTGCAATGTCTCCTGGGAGATTTTGTCATTGTTCCCGTATCGAAGAAGTGACGGAATACCCGCACACTACCCGATGAATCCACATACAGGAAGCGGCCAGTAACATAAAGGATTACTAAGGTTCGCCTGCTCCTGACAGTGACTCGAGCTGGGCATCGCCGCTTAGTGAAGGATTGGCTCGGCTGCTCTTGGCTGCTCTAGTCCTGCAAGGTACAGTAATTATGTGGTTTAGTAATTATGCATATGAGCGTATCATTTTTTATTTTTTTTGGTGGGGGAGTGAATCTTGGGTGGGAGTTCCCTCACTTTTTTCCCCAGGACTTGACCCCTGGTATATGTGATTGTATGACTTTATTATTATTTTATTTTTTATGATTGAACTTGATGGACTTGTGTTTTTTTTCAACCTGACTAACTATGTAACTATGTACTCCTGTGGTAAGGGTTAGTAGTATATAACCCCTCCCATGTTACTTCACCACATCCTTTTTTTCATGTGAGCCCAGTATCCATCTATGGTGAGCTAATATTTTCAAATGGAGGAGGCTCATTTTCGTAGGACTTCTTCCATCAAATGCTGAAAAGCATGGAAAAGTATTCAAACATTTACATGCCTCCAGCCATGAAGATAGAAGACTGTGGGGGAGATTTAGTACAATTAGAGCAATCAGAATCTGGTGCAGCTGTGCACGGTAGCCGATCGGCTTCTAATGTCAGTTTGTTCAATTAAGCTTTGACAGTAAAACCTGGAAGCCGATTGGTTTCCATGAAGAGCTGCACCAGATTTTGCATGCTCCAGTATTAGTAAATCTCCCCCTGTTAAGCCTCCTACACACGACCGAGGAACTCAACGGGCGAAACACATCGTTTTCCTTGTCGAGTTCCTTGTCAGGCTGTCGAGGAACTCGACAAGCCAATTTTCTCCATTCCCGTCAAGGAAATAAAGAACATGCTCTCTTTTTGGCTCGTCGAGTTTCTCGACAGTTTCCTTGACGAAAATGTACACACGACCGGTTTCCTCAGCAAAAAAATATCTCCCAGCAAGTTTCTTGCTAGTTTTTGCCTAGAAACTCGGTCGTGTGTACGAGGCCTGACTGGGGTGCTATGCATGTATCTAAGAAGGGTTGCATGTCCCTTTCTTTATAATGTTTAGATAAACTGTTTAGAAATTTGAGTTCAAAATAAATATTAGATACTGGTGGATTTGAATCCATCTGATAGGATAGTAGGAGTGGGCTGGGTGACGGAACTGAGTTTTCCATTTTTGATTATTCACTCATATCTTTAATCAAATACAGTAAAATAGAACTCACCAAACACATCCCCTCTCAGTGTTTTCTTTTGTCCAATTGTATTTTCATAGACATCATCATCATCAACATCATCCTCTTCTTCATCTTCATTGTCATCTTGGTCTTCCTCCTCTTCCTCATATTCCTCCTCCGCTTTGTTTGTGTTTCCTATGTAGACTCCATCCACATAGTCATATGGCTGCAAGCGTGTTTTTGGAGATGGTGTCACAACCAATTCAGGTATTAGATTCTTTATGTCTTCAATTCTCTTTAGGCTGTTCTTATGTGCCAACAGTTTCTTTATTGTGTCTTTTGCACTTCCAACTATTTTAGGTCCTTCTTTCACAGGTTTATCTGGAACAGCTATAATGGAACCAAAGAGTTGTTCATTTGCAGATTCAATCTCAAATATATTTTAACAATGTATGAATGCTTTTGTATACATAAATACTTATATGGATGGACACTAATTACATACAAATATTTGCCTTGTGTTAAGCATTAAAAGCTGCATATGCCAAAGGAAAACCACAACTAAATTCTCAATTCAGCCATCAACACAATGAAAGCTTTCCTACTGGTTTGCTACCTACCATGATTGACATGCTCTACACTGCAACCTTTGAGAAGTAATTCCTTCTTCATTACAGTTCATTACCATGCACTGAGCACAACTGAGAGATTTACAAAGATTGAATAGTACATTATTATCTAGTGTTATTGTTTAGCCTGTACTAGGGTATGACAATTTTAGATCCCCAAACGCAAGATGGGACGTTAAGATCAATATTCAAATGTAAAACAACTAACTTAATGAAAAAAGTGTTTTTGATACTTTTTGGAGTAGATACAAGTAGGAATCTGGAACATGTTTCATATACTTGGGGTTAAGCAAACCTCAGGTTTCACACAGGGGGACACCACAGACTGCACCTCAGGAACAAAAGGAGATGAATATTACTTTATTGTATACGGCACTGGTCTTTAAACTTTGGCCCTCCATTTGTTCAGGAACTACAATTCCCATCATGCCTAGTCATGTCTGTGAATGCCAGGGTTTTACAATACCTCATGGAATGTGTAGTTCAGCAACAGCTGGAGGGCCATAGTTTGAAGATCCCTGGTATACAGGGCCAGGACAAGGGTTGGGTAGGAGGGACGGCTGCCCTGGGCACAATGGTTTATCGCAGGGATTTGGGCCCCCTGTCCCCAACCCTAAGAGAAGAGGGGCGCAGTTTGACATCTTTGCCATAGGCGCTGTATGGCCTTGTCCCGGCACTGATTGTGTACCATCTTCATTGCCTCCTAAATCAATTGGGTGAAATTTTCCTTTGAAATGTTCACTGCAGCAGGGGCTTGGCATAGGTAATCAGATGTGCTTGGCATAGGTAGCTTAGTACAAACTGACAGCCATTCAGGCCAAAGAACAGTTGCAATAATATCTGAACATTATTTATATACCGTAGTTATATTATTATAAGCATTCAAGATTTCATTCGATGTTTATCATGTTGTCACATGAAAACAAATACTACGCCGAATCAAGCTCTTTGATCATTTTCATTTTGTTAAAGGAAACATAGGTTACACATTCTTGACGTGACTCCTGTATGTTGATACATAAGCTAAATCAAACATACCACACATTAACTTTTCTGGAGCACAAGAATGTGCAGCCACTGCCAAATCACTGACAGCGATCTGCAGTCCAAACATCTGTTATTTATTTAGATGGTAGGATAACTGATATAGTGTTGTATTATGTGTATTATTCATTTTTTTTATTATTATTATTACTGTGTGCATGAAAAAACATGCAATACCCTGATTAGAAGGTAGAATTAGCCTGTTAAAAGCATGAAGATTGTACCTACGAAGTAACCATATAAGCATACAGAATATTTGTGTTTGCCCATTAAACATGGTATGTTTTACCAATAGAAAATAATGCCTAGTGGTGCTTTATTTCTAACTTGTTTACATACCCCTTCAGTTTAGGTTATTGCTAATGTACAAGAACCATGTCACACGTGTCTACTGTATATGGAGTCAAACACTCACATTTACTTAAATATTTATTCATCTGAACAATTTGACAAATGCTCCCAGGCCTCTAATTCCTAACTATGTGATACAATATATGGATCAAAGGCAGACCCAAGCCATGAATTACAAAGCCGTATAGAGTCAACCAAGTACAAACCACTCTATTCCACGGAGATATAAATTTAGCCCTTTGTGAAGGATTAGATGTTTACTGCTTTCAGACATAAATAATTGCAGTGCGACATAGTAATTTCTTAGCTCTTTAAACAAGCACTTTTTTACATTTAAAACCTAATATTTATTCTTCCATCAATGAGTTTTCATCTATTACTAGCCATACATAGTGGGGTTGATTTACTACAACTAACGAGTGCAAAATCTGGTGCAGCTCTGCATAGAAACCAATCAGCTTCCAGGTTTTTTGTCAAAGCTTAATTGAACAAGCTGAAGTTTGAAGCTGATTGGCTACCGTGCACAGCTGCACCAGATTTTGCACTCTCCAGTTTTAGTGAATCAACCTCAATGTTCCCTATTACTGAAAACATAAAGACACTGGGATTGATTTACTAAAGTGGAGTCTATATTTACGCTGCACTCTAAAGTGAATGCAAGGGAATAAAGTGAAGCCATGTTCACTTTTTATACATAATCATATTAAAGAAAAAAGACAGGATTTTATTCTAGGGCATGATTGGGTATACCAAGTGAATACCGTTTAATCTTATTCAGCAGCATTAACTTTGCAAAGTGAACATTCAAAAGCAGCCTCTGCTCATTTAGTAAATCAACTCTATTATCCTCAGATTTATGATACACTGAAGGTGGGAAAGGAAAAGGTTTTTTAAATTAAAGTAGCTGTAAAGGCTGATGTTTTTTACCTGCATTCTATGCATGAAGGTAACCCCCCCCAGTTCCCCTCCAGCACCCTAATTATTACCTGACCCGATCTCGATCCAGTGATGTGCACAAGAGCAGCTGCTGTCCTGGCTCACTACTTCCTCATTGGCTCAGAGACAGCAGCAGGAGTCATTGCCGCCCACTGCTGTCAATCAAAGCCAGGGAAGAGGTATACTGGCTGGGCAGGGCTCGGGAGTTTGTACGAGTGCCCCCATAGCAAGTGGCTTGCTATGTGGACACTTGGCAAGGGAGAGGAGCCCAGAGCACTGGCAGGTGCCCGAGAAGAGGTGGCTTGGGGCTGCTTTGTGCAAAACCATTGCACAGAGCAGGTAAGTATGAAACATTTGTGTTGAAGTATGAAAAAAAAATGAGCCAACCAGGAATGACGGTAGTCTTCAATCCTGGCCAGGTTCAAATGCTGTGCCAGTGAAAAGGGGTAGACTGGTGAAAGGAGCAGGCTAGAGGTGTAATAGTATGGCGTGGCTGTGTAAAAATGCTGGAGGCAGAGTATCTGTATCAGCGAGTGAGACCCCTGAGAAAAAGTTGTGTTCTCAGTGGGGGTCCTCCTTTCTTCTGCCCCCCGTAGCCTGCTATTAGACCAAGTGATGACACTGCCCATCACTCCTGTTGTTGAGGCAGCAAACTCCCTAAGCCCCCCCCCCCCCACATAAAAACATTGATCCCATGGCACATGGCCCTTCTGTCCTCCTAACCCCCTTCTTTGTCCTGGCCCTGATAGGACTATAAGGAAGTTAAAACAAATGTAAATTCTATTGGGTCTGTTATTTAGAACTTCATTGGAAAAATGAAAAAATAAATCTGACTGTTCACTTCATTTTTAGAGAACTTTTTAGTTTTCATAGGTTTACATACTTTTGATACATAAGAACATTAAAATAAACGTTATTTATGGTAATTATTGAGTTAAGTCATAAATCACTCCTGTCACCTTGGCAGAGATCCTTCAGTTACATATGCAATGACTAAATGTTGTACTGTTTTACATCAATCTCCTGGAAGTTAGAACTGGAAAAGTTTAGCGTTCAGGAAACTGATATTTAAATTGTATATTTCATGTATGAGACTTAAGTGACTTTAGTTTGGCTTCTATTTATTTAGTATAAATAATCTAAAGTTAAAAAGCAATCTTATGTGATGGTTGGATACACTGACATTTTTAATTTAATCCGATAGATCAATTTGGTTAGTGGCAATTTAGGTTTATGGCACCAATGTACAAAATAGATGACCAGATTTTAAACAGTTATGACCAAAGCTGAACAAACTGTATTTTTATCCTCCCAAAAGTTTTAGTTTGCCTTCCAGTCACTGGTATATAATGTCAAAAAACCAAGGTGATGCAAGGACCAAAATGTCTAATGTATGCAGCAATCATAAGTTGGTTAAATACACTTTGAAGAGCAACAATCAAACCAGGCTTAAGAATGTGTTTCCCTGGTAAGTCCTTAGATCTTTTTATGTCAATTTGAATCTACAGCTCACCTTAATTGACAAGCTTAGTTCAGGTGTCCTCAGATCTTTTGATTTCATTCTATAGTTCACCTTAATAGACAAACTTAATTGACCCTGTTACTCATACTATTATCTTTAAGGATATTTGTAAAGATCATTCCATTGTGTAGTGCATTCTAGAGTGATGACTTCATACTTCTGTTCACGTTACATCTCTAGTCTAATGGTAAAATATAAAAGTATGCACAGATGTGGGGGACTGCAAGGAATGTCTATCTGCACTCAGAGCCAAAGTATATACCGTATCTTTCAGTAGCAGAGGCTTATAGGTGTATTTCAGTTGTCATTACTGTAACAGACCAATTTCACAACCCACTCTAAAAGGTACAAGGATATATTCTTCTAAACATTATCCTATCCCTTTGATTAAAATCTGGGCTTAGTCAATGAACTCTTGTAAATGCTTTGCTTACACGCCAATTTATTTGGCCAGAAGAGAAGCTTAGAAGCAGAGTATATCGCCCTTTATGAAGTGGGTTATATTATGTCTGTTGTAAAATTGATGTAGTGCAGTGTTACCAAACTCTGTTTATCAAGTACCAATAATAGGTCACATTTTAAAGATTTTTAGAAAAACACAGAAATGTATTCATTTTTAGTAGACACACTTTAAAGTAATACACTTTATTTACTTCACCTTATTTTTATGAAGAAAGTCTGGACACATGGACTTTTACTGGTACAGAAGGCTAGGCTTTGCAAACACAAAGTAAAGTAATAATTTTACACTCTTCTAAGATGTAAAGCTCTTAAAATATTTGATACTCCAATATTGCAATTTAAAAAATACAAAGAATAAATGGTAATGTTACATAAGTTATAGGGTGCTTACGAGTTACAAAAAAGGTTTATAATTAAACTCTATACTGTCCTATATTCTTTTGAGGAAAGTAAAGTACATGGTAACATATGAAATTCATTGCTATGTGAACCTACCGGAACACTGGTATCCACTACCCTTGTATCCTTGTTTACATCGACATTTATAGGAGCCTGGGGTATTGAGGCAATCACTGTGAGGGCTGCACTTATGATTCTTCATCAAACACTCATTTATATCTGTGAGATAAGAAACAAGTTAAAGGCCACAGACATGAAATAAACAAAGACCAGTCCACTGAACAAACTCAATAGACAACCCAGTGTTCTATCAAGAAGTGCCCGCTATCGAATAGTGCCCGGGATGAACTGCACAAGCGCCGTACATAACAGCACAACAACTGAGTTTATGATCAGCTGTTGTATTGGCTAGATGGCACCTGTGCACAATAGGCGTCTGAAGACATTTTTTAGTCAGATTGTGCCTCGCGCTGATGAGGCACGCTTATGTATGTGAGGGGCGGATTTTTACATGAAGGGGGCGGATTTTTCAATGATGGGCAGTGCTGCAAAGATGGGGGCAACATTTTTAACGATGACCAAAGAAATCTGCAAAACAAATCTTTATCCGCTATAGAAAAAGCAGCCCTTTAGTTGAGTAAACACGCCCCACAAGCGTCCAGGAAGAATAGCAGATAAAGATGTGTTTTGCAGATTTCTTTGGCCATCGTTAAAAAATTTACGGAAGTTAATCGGCTGCTGGTTTTCCAGCATGCTCGTCCGACAGAATCTGGCCAAATGGCCTACTTCTATTTGCATAGAAAATTTCAGTGGGTGGGTCCAGTGGTTATGGCAGGAGGATTTATGTTAATTCAGCACTGTGCACATCCTAAAGTATCAAATCATTAAAGCTTATTTTAACTGAAGTTAATATTTAAAGTATTATTGATTTCATATTGATGATCTTATATGTCATAGCAAATACAGTGCAATACAAGACAGACAGATCACTTTGCTGATTAGCCAGAAAACTTTTTTTTATAGCAAAGCGGTGAAATTCAGCAGTATTTATTGGGAATTATATGAGATAAAGTATTCTATAGTATAGGCCCATAAAAGTCAAATTCCAGACCTAACCTTCCTTTTTAGAGTGTATTGCTGTATGTGTTCCCCCATTTCTTGACTTGCCAGCCATGGTCACCAAGAGAGGCACAGACACCAATAAAAACCTGACGCAGTTTTTAATCCTTTACTGTTTCACTAAAAAAAAATGTTTTATTGTTGTCCATTTCTACATTAAAGAGGTTTCTCCTCACTTACTGTCCCAGTGACTAGCAGAGATTCTAACCTTTTCCCCTAATCCAAAATTAGAAAATAATTAAACATTAACATTTTTTTTTGTATTCTTACCTACACAGTCATATCTTCCATTCACATACTTTAAATCATAACCATTTTGGCACTTGCAAAAATAGCTTCCAAAAGTGTTCACACATCTTCTGTTAAAAGGACAAGTTACTTTTCCAACTGCACATTCGTCAATATCTACAACAAAAAATATATAATTTTGTTAATTCTGGTTATGATACAAAATGCCATTTAGTCTGCTACATACAGTATTTAAAGGGAAGCGCACACTATATTTTCTCCTGCTTTCCATTGTACTCAACTTATTAATATAAAACTGAAGGACTAAATTGCAAATTGCTGGAATTCCTGTGACACTGACCTTTCTTTGACTCCAATTCATTTTTTCCTAGCATCATAAATGCTGCTTAGTGCAATGCCATAGCTGTGTTAAATCACTGCCAACAAATTGATTGCCCTAATAGAGGTGTTTTTGAAGCTTACCTCCAAAAATAGTACATACTTAGGATTCCTGTCAGCGTCACTAAGGGTCTGTGTTGATGGCCCTTTGTTTGCATCAGAATTGATTCTCTTCCTATACAAGTCAATACCAGCACAAATTCAGCATGGTTTAGCTTAGATGGACTTCAAATGTGGTCAGAAGGTGGTCAACTGCAAGTCAAATATACCTGTCAATGAACCCTGGAGGATCTCAAAATCTTTTTAAATGGATCTCAAACCAAAGTGGAATTTGCCTGAAAGAAAGCTGCATCTGCTCAATGACACAACGCCGTAGCAACACGGAGCCACACTTGGGATTGCATCACTGGATCCTGGAAGAGGTTACTTACCTTGTCCCCGGGTTCCCGCGATGTAGTCCCGCTGTGTACGGCTTCCGGATCTTCCGCCCGATGCACTGTGTGCCCTGGCTTCCGTTCCCTGCGAGCGTTGCGACGCAGGGGGTGGAACCAGCGGCAAATTCAAATAGTATAAAGCACAACACACAGATACATTGTAATCCTATTGGATTACATTACTAAATAAAATAAAATTTACCTTAGTTTGCCCCCCCCCCCCCCCCAGTGCTTTCTCCAGTGCCCTTGCCTGCAGTTTTACTGTACTTTCTGTCTGGAAACTACAGAACGACCATGGCATCAAAAAAGCACGCCTCCACCTCAAAAGCAGTTTATGACCTGCCTTGAAAACAGTGACAGCGATACAGATTCGCTTGCAGAATTGAGTGATAGCGATTTGTGGGGAAGTTCGTCATCAGACACAGAAAGCGATTTCAGCGATGATCCTGCGACTGTGCGAAGTGATGTGTGGATTTGGTGCGCCCCCAAGATTCCCGTTTACTGGAGCACCTGATATCAAAGTAAAGGTTGAAGATGACAACCCCTTGGCATATCTCCAACTCTTTTTGACCGATGAGATTATTGAAAAAATTGTTATGGAGACAAATCGGTACCAGGAGCAACAAGCTGCTATGCATCAGAGGTTTTCAAGAAGCAGAAAGTGGGAGACAGTGACCAAAGAGGACATCTGGAATTTTCTGGGCCTAATAATTCTTCAGGGAGTGGTGGGGAAACCCCTGCAGAAGTGGTATTGGACAACCAACAAATTACTAACCATTCCTTTTTTTGTCACGGTCATGTTGGAGTACAAATTTTCTCTGATAATGAAGTATTTGCACTTTAAAAATAATAAAGAATTTGATGAGACTACGCACCCGGCACCAAAACTCAAAAAGATTTGGGAGGTATAGCAAATTATTCAGAAAATTTTCCAGCAGACCTATGTACCAAATAGAGACATCAGTATCAACGAAAGTCTAATGGCCTACAAAGCTGGATACAGTATATGGTGTCAAAGAGAGCACAATTTGGCAAAAAATCATTCATGCTATGTGAATCGAGCACTGGGTACATATGGAATTCGACTGCTGAGCTCTGATGAAGAGGCCTCTGTTGCCTTGAAACGCGTCAGCCGGCAGTGACACACCTCTTTCCCCCCTATCCGGGAGTGTGGCTCGAGGGGTATTCATCATCATATCGTTGTTGACAAGCCCTTTATACCATTTCGTTTGTGAGTAGTTATATTTTATCTTATCTATATATTAAATTGTCAACAGTAATACACTAGGCTGGTGCGCCTTTCTTTTTCTTCTTTTTGACATATGGAATTCGGTCCTATACACCGGGAAAGGAACCAAATTCAACAAAAGATTCAGTAATTATGGAATGGCAATCTCTTCAGTTCTTACTTTGATTGAGCCATTGCTGAATCAGGGCTACTGTGTAACTACAGACAATTTTTACACTTCTCCAGAACTCTATAAGTTCCTTCTACAGAACAAGATGAATGCATATGGGACCGTTAGGGCTAACCGGCGTGACATGCCGCCAACCTTTGGCAATAAAAGGCTCAAGGCAGGATAAATAGTTGCCTGGCAGAAAGGCAAAATGATGGCACTGAGATGGCGTGACAAAGAAGATCTCTACTGTCATGGTACACACCAAAGGTGGAAAAGACGTAATGAAGCCACAAGTCGTGATGGATTACAACAACACCATGGGAGGTGTTGACAGAGCTGACCAGGCAATGACATTTTATCCAGCGATGAGAAAACAACAAAAAAAAAAAATACAAAAAATCTTCAGGTATCTTCTCGGACAGTGCTTGTGGAATGCATTCATTCTGCAAAAAAAAAAGTGACAGGCCTATGGTTCATGCGGACTTTGTTTGAAAAGTTGCTAAACTTATATTTCTCAAGCACCAAACACCAACGGCTGTAAACAGATCTGGACGTCGTGCTGCTGGCGTTGTGAACCCGGAACGCATGACTGGTCGTCACTTTATGGACTGCATTCCACCAATGGAAAATAAGTCAGCACCCACAAGAATGTGTGTGGTTTGCTGCTCTAAGCATGATGACACTGGAAGGAAAATCATAAAAGAAACCAGGTTCTTTTGCCCTGATTGTGACGTCGGACTTTGTGCTGTGCCATGTTTCAAAATTTACCATACCTGGGATGTTTACTGATTTTTTGCTTTTGTGTTTCAAATTTTATGATACCGGAGATGACTACTAGACTCTGGTTTGGACAGATTTAAGTGAGTTATTCCTAAAAATTATAGGCCTACAATATAAAATGCCAAATTTCCATGCAAAATAATTGTACTTCTTTCTGCATCTAAAATCTGACATAATCATACCGCCAGGGAGGTTAATGAAGGCCACAAATCTACTATTACAATCATTCAATGGGACTAAACTGATCAAACTGGATAAAAACTGCAAGTCAAAGAAACTCAATTTGGTCAACTTATTGAGCACTTGGGCATATTCAACTTCGCCAAGCTAAATGGCCATGGGATAATTTTGTCGATAGCTTCTAACCATTTGAATAAATATCTGCATGTGAGTTGAAGAACCTATCGTACTTCAGGAGGATTAAATTATTACAATGGACTGCAAAGTATGTAATAATGCCATGGTGTTGATTTACTATAACTGTAGAATGCAAAATCTGGTGCAGAAATCAATCAGCTTCCAGATTTTTTTGTTGTCAAAGCTTAATTGAACATGCAGAAGTTAGAAGCTGATTGGTTTCTCTGCCGAGCTGCACCTATTGTACACTCTCCAGTTTTAGTAAATCTATCCCTATGTGTTGCATCGCTTGATATTTTAATCGATGATGACTTGTTTGCACACACTTGTACATTTGTACACTTGTACTTGCACATCACTACATGTTTGACTACCATAAGAATCAGATCACTGGCTACAGGTTCAGTTTTAATTCTAATCAACAAGAAAGAATAATAAAAAACTGGAGGCTTTCATTGTTGAAGTATTTTGGTTAGTAATAGTTTGTATGTAGCAAGTTATACAACTATTTTTGAATGTGCTACTTATAAATGAGCTATGCAGTACATCGCTTTTTTCAGGTTTTATGTTCATTTGGCATAAATGGTTCAATTCTGCGGAGAGCTGAAATCTGAAAGCTATATCTTAACGCACCTATACAATTTCTTCCATCTGGTCCCAGCTGCAGTCCACTAGATGGGCATGAACATCGCACCTCCCCCTTGACTTCTTCACAGCCATACTGGCAGTTTGCCATTGCACAATTTCTGGAGTCTGAGAAACAAGATTAATAGCACACGGTTTAAATTATGGCTGTTATTACTTTACTCATGTCTTCTTTTTTTTTTTTTTTTTTTTTTTTTTTTTTTTTTTTTTTTTTTTTTTTTTTTTTTTTAAAGTGTATTTTGTGCGTGTGCTCGAGAGAGGAGCTGGACTGCAGGAGTTGGGAGTAGGCAGGCCTCCCCCAGAGGCAATCTGCCACCTTTCTCCATGCCCCGGGTGGCAATGGCGGGTGTGTGAGGGGGTCCTCCCACACAGCCCGCCCTACCTGCTCCGCTTTGAAGCCCAACGGGGCAGAGGGACTCCCTATAAGGGAGTGAGAGGATTAGCCCGCTCAACCAGCCCCATTAGTCCTTCGCCTCTCTTTAGAGACCGCGTGGTCAATGTGCGTGTGTTAACCCAATTTAGAGTGCGTGTGTAGGTGTGGTGGTTTTTGTGGGAGGGGGGTGGGCGTACTAAGCACAGGCTTACCTTGCATAGCACACCCACCGGGAGCCGGGCTGAGACCACCAAACTCAATTCACATGAAGCCGAGACCGGGATCCGAACCTCTAGCTGCAGAGGTGAATGGCTTGTCAGCGCAGTGCCAATCGCGTTGAGCCACCGCAGCTCCTCTCTACTCATGTCTTCTCATCAGCAACAACGAGAAAATTGGATACCTTCAGTGGGACCCAGTAAAAATTACCTTTATGAATGTTTCATAAAATATTACATCTGGAAAGGACTGTTTTTTGTTATGTTCATTAAAGCAAAGGCACATGCTTTTCAGCATTCTCTACTCACAGTAGCTGTATTTAGAGCACTATGAAGTTTTAACAGCATATATATCAATAAACATTTACTTCACTTTCAGCTTTTTTATGCAATCTCTTCACCGCACACTTGGCTGACAACTCTAATGACTACATTGCTGAGGTTTTTCTCTACTATTTGCTCCATACATAAATCCTTCCAAATTAGTTAAAGTTTTCTCCAAGTGTCCTTGTTACCTCCCAACATTCAAAAATATAACTTGGGACTGCAAAAGCTCCATTTCATATACCGTTACCAGACTTATGTAACAAAGGTGCAGCGATATAGTCAAAGGTAAAAAAGATTGGATAAAGAACCAATCTCTCAGTTTCTAATCACTCTCTGCTCACCCACTGACAAATAATTTCCCAAATACTGGCATTGTCATATCTGGGCAATGACATCACCTGTATCCTTGATCCCTCTGTTATGTTTGGCTTTCAGTCAGGGAATCTTCTCAGAAAACAACTAAATAGGGTCAGTGATACAAGATTGTGTGGGAAGCTGTCATGCCACATTCTGAGGATTAGTGTACCTCTGTAGGCTAGCTCAGAGCTGGTCTTAAAGCAGAACAAAACTCCTGAATATACTCATCTACACCCTCCAATGATGCAGCCATCACATCTCTCACCAGCCACTGTCATCTTTCCCTTTTGGTTTTTGGGTTCTTGATTGGCCAGTTGATGGTCATATCATCTCATTCATTTGCATTCAATAAAATATTGGCGATTTGGCAGGCAAGTGTGTATTATTGAAAAAGAAGCATAACATGTCTCTTCTGCAATAAACAGCTGCCTGCTCACAGTTTTGGACAAGCTAGGTTTAGTTCCACCACTCTAAAGTGATAATGTGTTTGTTTAAAATAAAAAAGATGTAAAGTCCCATACACACTATCAGTTTTCCTGCTGGTTTTCTCTTCAGGTTTACCAAAACCATGTAGTACAAGGACCTGCCTGATTGCATTCAAATTGAAACGCTTAAGGTTTGACCTCATATTAGATGGTTTTCGTAAACCTAAAGAGAAAACCATCAGGAAAACTAATAGTGTGTATGGGGCTTTACACGTACCTGCTCTGTGCAATGGTATTGAACAGAGTGGTCCCTTACTTCATATTTTGGAGGCTCCTCCTCTTCTCTGCCATGTGCTAAGGGAGGCACCTGTGCAGACACACTCCCGAGTGGGGCTGTGTGTGTCCATAGAGACAAACAGTGTGGCTTGGCCATGTCCTCCACACCCTCCTCACAGGATTCGACTGACAGCAGGAAGAGACTATGGCTCCCTGCTGCTCTCAGAGTCTCCTGTGAGAAGTGGAGACTCTTAAGAGACTTGTGTATAAAGCTGGCTCTACACTGATCAAAATTTGGCTGGTTCAGCAGTGCTAGGCTGAATTTTGATCAGCGTGTATCTGTCCCCACTTGACAGAAGTCGAGACCCTCTGATTGACTTTTGTTGAAGGGACAAGCAGAAAATGTTCTCTCCATTAGCGCCTGCAGCCACAAATCAGTGTATTCTGACAGCTGCTGATGCAGCTGACACAATATGAAGTCCCAGTGGGGTTGATTTCTCCATACACCTTATTTAGGCTAAGATCAAGTGTAGTATCTGTCCTTTTCAGTGTCCAGTAGGGGTACTGTGCTGTCATTCTTGCTTATTGAGAGCTGTAATGGCTGGCTACACAGTATCCCTGTTAGTATGATGGAGGCTCTGAAGGCTATAACCTGCTGGAACAGAAACCGGGGCACCCACAGGCAGTTGGGGCATGGAAGTAATTCCCCTGGGAAAACTGGATGGGCCCAGTTCCTCCTGGTTTAAATGGATCTACCTTGTCTGGCCATAGGTTGGTGAAGTCAGAGTGTCCGCAGTGTCTGTGGCCCCTGGGAGTGGCCACTCTAGGGGTGCTCTTAGTAACACTGTGGAACCTCACGGTGTATACAGGCACATGGTCACAGCACCAAAGCTCAGGTCTCGGTAGTCGGCTTCAGCTGGCCATGAGAAGAGGGGTCCGCCAGGCCTTTTGGCTAGGCAGACCAAGTCGTACTCTATATCCTTGTCAGGAGCCTTGCACTTTGGGGTATCAGGGAGAGGTCCTACCCCTTAAGTGCATTTTTTAGTGTGTGTATACACATGCACATTTTGTATGCTTAAATGTTTTTGTTTTTAATTTTCGCTGCGGATTAAAAAAAAAGAATAGTGTGCCTGTAGGGAAAAAAAAACTGTATATGGCCAGCTTCTCTCTGGGCATGTACTCTCTACTGTGCAAAGTCTTTTCTCATTTAGATGATGTATTACAAATAGCTGTGAGGCAAATGGGCATTTTCCCATACCAACCACAACATCAAACTAAAATAAAGATTGTGAAGGAGTGCTCCATAATGGTTTTCTTTGTATATATACCGCATGTTACAAAAATGTAAGGACTAAGGTGGTCAGCATATTTGCTAACTATATTAAATGTTTTCATTATTGCTTGCATGGTTTTTGTAAGCTATGGTAAGAATTTAAATATATTACATCTATGAACAGATTGTATATGTTTAACATTCCTGGACTTTAGAATATATCATGCCTGTTCATTAAAATGTGAGAAATTCCTCACTATGTTGTTATTTAATAGAATAATGCTGTCTGCTCCAGGCTTTAGGAGACCTCCACAAGGTTTACTTTCCAAATATTGTTCTTTAAAATAATATAAAAATTTAAGTTTCATTGCCAACATAAACTGCCCGAGTGACTTTACTTTAGCCATGCACAAAAACACTTTGAGGGATTGATGTTTATCTACCGCTTCAATGAGTATTTAGGTTACATTGCCATTGTTATTATGTAAAAAAAAATTTTTGTGTCTTTTATTTATAGATAGCCTGTCGGTAGCATCCCCTCCTGATGAAGTGAATAAATATTCAAGAAACACGTTGAGATTGAGGTTTTTTATTCTTTCTTGTTTCATTCTACTTTTGTGATACCTCAACATGAGTGTTGAAATAAGATGTGAGATCTTGTTTTAGCTATGCTAAGGGACTGACAACAATATTTTTTTGCATTGTAAAGGTTAAACACTTTAATTTTTTTTAAATTTAATATAGGATTGGCTTTTTATATAATTGTTATTGATGGTGTGATATACCCCATTTTTAGTAGCTTCATTTGAAATGAAGGATGGAGGTTACATCATTTCATGTATCCTGTATTGCACCTCTCATGTGCACTTGCATTTCACTGATCCCTCAAGTATGTCAGTCTCTGCATATTCTAATTATATTTCAGTAATATGACATACATTACCCAACACATACAACACATCTATATATACTCAATTATATACTATATACTCAATTTATTGAAGGGGTCAGCTTCATAAAGCTTTCAGAGGGGGTAGTCCAGAAGCTCTATTTGCATGTAACTTCTTTAATGAGTTTTTAAAATGTGAAAAGCAGCACACCAGCCATTGATTTCTACGCAGTAAAAAACTGAGAGCTGCTGATTGCTGCTGCTCGCACAGGCTGCAGTGAGGTGACCTAGCTGTATTGCTTAAATGCAAATTACCAACCTGGCCCTGTTGCCTGCAGGTCTGTGTAACTCTCAATGAAGGATGGAAAGAAATATAAATCCCTTGGCAGATAAGACAGCAACCATATAAGTATTTGGATGTTTGCCTGGAGTTCATTTGCAAAGTTCTACAAAAATATAACTTAGATTGATGTAGCGCAGCAGTCATAGCAAAACATTTATCGGGAAACTATATAGTGCTATATAAGAAATGCAGATAGATCATATTATTCAGATTTAGAGACATTTTGGTTTCCAGTTGTGTCATTGGTTTTCAACTAGTTTTTATATTGTCTCTCTTGTGAATATAAGAATAGTAAATGTGTTCAGACACAAACAAGTTGCAGTGGATATAATGAGATAAAAATTAAATGTATGAACAGTTTATATAACTTACTTGAGCAAGAGCCATCTGGCATCAACATGTAGCCATTAAGACAGTAACACTTGTAGCTGCCATGAGTGTTCATACACCGATGCTCGCAGGGACGAGGCTTAAGACCACATTCATTCAGATCTGCAAAAGACATTTCATTCAGAAATATGTGGACGCATACTTTTTCAGCGGTTTTATTGCTAAGCCAAAGATTTTGAGCTGGAAAGTGAAATGAGGTCAGCAGCAGTTCATGCGGCTTACTTAGACTCACCCGTAGCTTTAACCTGCACTGCACTATAAACACCAATGAAACAGACTTACAGCTAATTAACAAGAAACCAATCACAAATTGCAATGCATAGAAATAATATATAAATATAATTATGCAAAAAAAAAAAAGGCACAAGGCATTCATATGTGGAAAACAAGACAACTGGTTACATAACATTTATTAATCAGTTTGTTAAAGCAGAAGTTTAGAAATTATAATTGCCACTTCTCCTGCACTTAAAAAAAAAACATACATACATACCACTTGCCCACCGGGCCTATTCTGGCACTTGTCTCTAGAAATCTTAAATCTAGATAGGCGACGTTTAAAAAATTCTACAGGTTGCATTTTTTGAGTTACAGAGGAGGTCTAGGGCTAGAATTATTGCTCTCGCTCTAACAATCTCGGCGATACCTCACTTGTGTGGTTTGAACACAGTTTTCATATGCGGGCGCTACTCACGTATGCGTTCGCTTCTGTGCGCGAGCTCGTCGGGACGGGGCGCTTTAAAATTTTTTTTTTTGTTTTCTTATTTATTTTTATTTAGTTTATAATTGGATGTAAACATTCCTTGTAATGGAAAAAAGCATGACAGGTCCTCAAAAAGACCTCAGATCTCATATTTAGACTTAAATGCAAAAAAAAAAAAAAAATTGAAACTGTAATTTTTTCAAATGACAAAAAAAAAATGTTTCTTTAAGACGCTGGGCGGGACTGACGTTTTGACGTCACTTCGCCCAGCAGAGCTATGGGGACGCATTCCCCACACAGCTGCCAAACAGACCCGATCTCCCCCGCCGCTACCGACGGCTCCGGTAAGCGGCGGAGGGTGCGGGAGAGCGGCGGGAGGGGGGGCCCCTCTCCCGCCACCGATAACAGCGATCTTCTTTATCATTAACAGAACCGCCCACTGAAGAGATAGATATCTCGGTTCTGGCAGCAGCTGCTGCCGTTACCGAGATATCCCTCTTCAAAAACATGACGTATTTTGACTATGGGCGGTGGGCAAGTGGGATTTGGTCACCTGTCCTTCCTCTTTTCTTTTAGGCTGCATTCACACCTCCGCGACAAGATACGCCGCGTACGCCACCGATAACAGCGATCTTGCGGCGAATCCGCTGCGGAGACCTCCTTTATCATTAACAGAACCGCCCACTGAAGAGATAGATATCTCGGTTCTGGCAGCAGCTGCTGCCGTTACCGAGATATCCCTCTTCAAAAACATGACGTATTTTGACTATGGGCGGTGGGCAAGTGGGATTTGGTCACCTGTCCTTCCTCTTTTCTTTTAGGCTGCATTCACACCTCCGCGACAAGATACGCCGCGTACGCGGCGTATTTTGCCGCGAGTGTGTAACTTTTTTTTTTTTTTTTTCACAAAGCCTTCCCATTGCTTTGTATGGCCGAACGCCAATGCCGCCTGAAAAAAAGGGTCCGGGACTTTTTTTCAGGCGACAGGCGTACGGCGTCTATAAGATGTGAACCATCTCCATAGACAGCAATGGGAATTCTCCCCTCCAGCGGCACGAGCGTCCGGCGTCGGGCGTTTTGTCGCGGAGGTGTGAATGGGCTCTTAGTGGAAATGGCCCATATTGCTGAACTAAATGGCACTCATATGAAGCCACGTGTGAGAGCCATGCACTGCAGTGCAAATATACCTTGAACCCACCATGAATAACGATGCTGCCCTTGAGGATGGATCTACAACAGCCCATCTTTAGAAGAAGTAGGCTGGATGAAGTAGGTCATCATTCAACCCAGAAGACTAAATACTTCTAGAGGTAGAAAATTTCTGTGGAGCACAGCTTCAGACTAAAGGTTGGCATTGTAGCAAAGACGTTTTTATTTTATTTTATCTTTAAAGGGCTATTTTTACTATTTTCCTCAAAAGAGGTCATATTTGAGTTATATACAGCACGGGAACCATTCTATTAAATATATTAAACTTGTGCAAAAGCTAAGAAGCAATACAGAAGGCTCTTGGGCCCCATATTTATTTTGGATTAACTAAATTCAGCTATGAGGGGAATGGGGGTTGTGTGGACATGGACTTCAGTAATATATACTGTATGTGTGTATATATACCGTATTTATCGGCGTATAACACGCACAGGCGTATAACACGCACCCTAACTATAAGAGGGAAGTTTCAGGAAAAAAACTTTCCATGGCCCCCTGCGTACAACACACAGGCACAGTTTACCCTCTATTTTCAGGGTAAAAAAGTGAGTGTTATACGCCACTAAATACAGTATATATAATATTGAATGACCACTCTGGGTAACAATGCAATTTTTGTTCTTCATTTGTATTTGCTTTATATAGACCCCACAAAGGGGGCAAGTCAAACATACTAGAGAATACATGTAGTCAAATGTTCACAAAAACTACAGAAATACATACAGTATAGGCAAATGTTCACTGCCCCCTGTTCTCTACCTGCTGACCTCTGCCCTCCATTCTGCTGACTTTGTGCAGCGCCCTGCTGACCCCTGTCATCTGCCCTGCTGAACCCCTGTCCTTTGCCTTGCTGATCCCCTGAACACTGCCTGCTAACTCCTGTACACTTCCCCGCTGACCATCCATCCTCTGCCCTGTTGACCCCCTGTACACTGCCCTGCTGACCCTCTGTACACTGCTTTGCTGCCCCTGTCCTCATCCTGCTGACCCCTATGAACTGTCTTGCTAACCCCCTGTACACTTCCCTACAAACCAATCACCTCTGTTCACTGCCTTACAGACAGTTGACCCGATCTTCTGCCATGCTGACCTCCGATCCTTTGCATTTTTTACTGCATCTCCACATCAGACAGGCTAGATATGGCCTTGGTGACAACCTTATCTTACTGTACTGTATCTATGGAGCAACATGTTGTCAACCTGAAGTCCACGAAGAGAAATGGGAACACTGCTAACTGATAGCTTCGGCAGAGGCAGAGACAGCACATGAACTTATCAGCTCACAAGATTTCTGGCAGTATAAACAGGTATTTGCAAGAACAGGTAAAACAAAATGCTTTCAATGGTACATTTACCACAGCAACAAGAAGCAATAAGAGATGTGCATTTCTTTGTGTTTACATACACTTTGAATATACCACTAAAAGGGTTTAGTTATATCTGTTTAATTGGTGGAAAAAATACCTGTTAATCCTGCCAAAATGTATTGAACTTGTAATTTCTTGTAGTCGGTTGACAATACAGTACCTGTGCTATGCTGAAATCCCAAGAAATGTTATGACCCCTGCCCAGTTCACCTTTGTAACTGCATAAAATCTCTTCTCTATGATATCAAGATGATGTGTGAGATTTAGGTACACTTTAGGTTCTGCTATTTTTAAAAAGAATAAATGGGCAAGAGTGAGAATTTATAACTACCCTGTGATTATTCTGACCTCTAACATCATGGTTGGGTTTGGTTACCCCGTTTTACTTTGTATTGGCTCATGCTTTCTAGTCTCTACTTTTCCATTTGCCCTTTTATTTCTCATTCTGTCTCTTTACTAAGCTACATTTGTCTACATGTTTTCTTTGTACTTCTTATCTTCTTATCATGCTGTACCAGGTTGCTTGGCTACCGCACACTATATATTTCCAGGAAGTGTAGCAAGATGGTGCTTCTCCTAATGATGTTGTGCCGATAAAACGCGTAGGGAGGAGCTTCCAGTGTCATTACGTCACTTCCTGTTTGGTCCGTGAAGCGCACAAGCCTCCCAGACTTTCTGCTTTTTAAAGCTTACTGAATTCAAACTAAATGTAAATGCATTTCCAATCATTTTAAATAGAATAAAAAGTCAAAACGATATTGAAAATATTTTCTTATATAACTGAGATGAAGGGGCTAACTGTATACGTATACGTACCAACGTGGATCTGTGTCCTGTCATATAGGGGCATAGTTGTGAATGCGAGATACCCCCTTGAGGGGAGAGCTCTACGGTGAGTGCAGCGGCATAGGGGGAGAACAGAGGGGAACACCTGCACTAATATATATCTGTTACAATCATATAAAAAGAGCACCTGTCACCTTAATTTGTACATTTTTGCTTACATCTTTTAACATATATGGACTGATTAATGATACAAGACTTGATTGCTCACAGATTGGGCACTTTTACCACTATAGAGTTCAGTGGTCACTATATTTGCTGTTCTATCACTACAGAGTTCATTGTTTACTATATAACAGGGATATGCAATTAGCGGACCTCCAGCTGTAGCAGAACTACAAGTTCCATGAGGCATAGCAAGACTCTGACAGCCACAAGCATGACAACCAGAGGCAGAGGCATGATGGGACTTGTAGTTTTGCAACAGCTGGAGGTCCGCTAATTGCATACCCCTGCTATATAAGGTCCATAAAAGCACTGGTCACTTTATTAGCTGTATATGTAATTCAATTATTGATTTGTGCACATACCATGAAGTCAACGTTTACTCATCTGTTGGTTTAACAGAACACCTGTCACCTTATCAACTTATCATGGATTGTATTTTTATTTAATTTAACAAGTTGGTTTATGGAGTAGCACAAAGCATGTTTCAACAAATAATTTGTAGCACACATCCAGCACATTAAAAGAGCAGCGCCATACCCAATACCTTTTTAATCTTTTCACAGGTGTAAAAGAAAGCTTCTCTTGGAATTTGAGTGATTTCTACACCCACTGTACATGCATGTGAAGTTCACACTGCATTATTAGTGACCCTTACAACTTCTCTACGTGATGAGCTGTCACCCAAGCAAGAACATATAAAAAGGCAACTTGATAAATTGTCATAGGCTGTCAGATCAAAAATAGAGAGCATAAAAATGACAGTATTACAAAAATGTACATGATAAGATAGATTGTTCAGACATGTATGATCTTCCTAGGGCATTTCATTGATGGATCACCAGTCAATGTAACATTCCTTTGCATTGCCAAGAAACAAGCCCCAAGTCTTAACTGTTAAACTCCTGACAGACAGAGATGCTTTGATTTGAGTTTGTCTTGAAGGATGTAAGCTAGGACACTGTTATCAATTCCCCCTTGGTAATACGTATTTGCAAACATGTGAATGACTGTAGTGAACAAAGCTAATGATAGAGCAAATGTGATAACAGCTTTTCCAAGCCCTAGGGTGGCAAGTTCCGGTATTTTACATCAGCTATGTGCAGGTATGTTTTGAAGGCTTACAAAGCTATGTCAGTTGAGTTTTGTTATCTTTTGCCTGAATATATTTTTGCGGCTTTTAAACGGGTTTTGCTATTAAAGCGGTTCTCCACCCTAAAGTGAAGTCCCGCTGATCGGAACCCTCCCCCCTCCGGTGTCACATTTGACACCTTTCAGGGGGGAGGGGGGTGCAGATACCTGTCTAAAGACAGGTATTTGCACCCACTTCCGGCCCGGCATTCACGGGCAAAAGACGGGCATTTCGTCACATCACGTCGCCCCCCTCGTTGTGTGCTGGGTACACTCGGCTCCCAGCACACAGCGGGAGCCAATCGGCGGGCGCGGCGCGACTCGCGCATGCGCCGTAGGGAACCGGGCAGTGAAGCCGCAGCGCTTCACTTCCTGGTTCCCTCAGCGTGGATGGAGGGGGGAGCAGCAGGGTGATGAGCGATCGCTCGTGCTCTGCTGCGGACGGCGCTGGACTCCAGGACAGGTAAGTGTCCTTATATTAAAAGTCAGCAGCTGCAGTATTTGTAGCTGCTGGCTTTTAATATATTTTTGGGGTGGAACATCCGCTTTAAATTGGTGCTTTCATGAAATTAAGCATAGTATGATTTTATTGTATGACTTTACCATGTTGTTTTACCTTTTAATATTTTTATATATAATATGTTTGTCCTTTGTCCCCTTTCTTATTATTGTAGAATATGTTTTATTCCTTGATTGTAGCCCTGATGAAGAGATTGAAGTACTGTAGTTTTGGTATTCAACACCCACTCTTGAAGTGACCAAGCAGCTTATATATGGGATTGACAACAGATTAGCTATGATGAGTAAGGCCTCGTACACACGGCCGAGGAACTCGACGTGCCAAACACATCAAGTTCCTCGGCCAGTTCAGCCCTGAAGCCGCCGAGGAGCTCGGCGGGCCGAGAGCTCCCATAGAACAACGAGAAAATAGAGAACATGTTCTCTATTTTCTCGACGAGTTCCTCGGCGGCTCCATCGGGCCGAAAGTGTACACACGACAGAGTTTCTCGGCAGAATCCGGGTCTGACCGAGTTTCTCGCCTAATTCTGCCGAGAAACTCTGTCGTGTGTACGAGGCCTTAAGGCTTTGTAAGCCAAAATGCATTAGCTTTGTTATTTACTGGACCACTTGACTTTTAATAATGAAACTCTATAGATTATGTTTGGGCTCCTGCATTGACTTTTTGAGTGGATAGGACTGACACGAGACCAGCTAGGAGGACTGACACCTGCTGTATGAGGATAAAAGCCAGGGGGTAGAACTAAGCTAATTTGTTTGGTGAGCCTGATGAAGAGGATAGCCGAAAACCATCCCAAATGAGTTGGATCTTTACATCAAAATAAAATTAGATTTTCCATGTAATGGGATGGCTGCCGTTTCTTCCAAAAATGATTTTTTTTTTTTTTTCCTTTTCTGGTTTAGATGTACAATGTTGTAGGAATGGGCTTTCTCAAGTGGTGATTTCTCCAGGGACACATGCAAGGATGATATAGTTTCATAGCCTTTCACAGGATAGAAAAACAAAAACTGTAATCAGAGAATAAACTAAGGTCATACGTAAAATATCAGTCATTATTGACTGGGTAGTATTCTGAACAGCTACAAGGACGAAGAATAATGATTGCTTGAGTAGTGACGTAGCATACAGTTTCTTTTGGTGGTATTTGATATTTTCATTTTTTTTGCTATAAACAAAACAAGAGCAACAAAAAAGCAATATTTTTTACTTTTTGCTATAATAAATATCCCCCAAAAATATATAAAAAAAAACGAATTTATTTCTCAGTTTAGGCTGATATGTATTCTTTTACATATTTTTGGTAAGAAAATCACAATAAGTGTATATTGATTGGTTTGCGCAAAAGTTATAGCATCTATAGGGGAAGATTTATGGCATTTTTTTATATATATTTTTTATTAGTAATGGTGGTGATCTGCGATTTGTATTGTGACTGCTACATTATGGCGGACAAAACGGACACTTTTGACACTATTTTGGGACCTTTGTCATTTATACAGCGATCAGTGCTATACAAATGCACTGATTAGTGTGTAAATGACACTGGCAGGGAAGGGGTTAAACAATAGTGGGCGATCAAGGGGTTAAATGTGTCCTAGGGAGTGCTTCTAACTGTGGGGGGGGTGGTCTCACAACAACATGACAGAGATCACTGCTCCCAAATGACAGGGAGCAGTAGATCCTGTCATGTTGCCAGGCAGAGCAGGGAAATGCCTTGTTTACATAGACATCTCCCCGTTCTGCCGCTCCATGACACGATCGCAGGCCCCCGGTGGACATCGAGTGCGTGGGACCCACGGGCGCCCACTAAGCCGCAATGTAAAGGGGACGTACCTGTACACCCATTTGCACAGCCGTGCCATTGTGCGCTGGTCAGCAAGCGGTTAAACTACATGAATGGGTGTTTTAAAATATTTTCACATTTTTAAGTGGATACATGTGTGAACCCTGGGTAAATGTTTTTATTTGTTATTCCTTTTGGTAAAGACTCAATTATTAAACTTTCTGAAAGTTTGTACTACAAAAAGTACGTGTTTTCCCCACCCATAACAGTTTACATTTTATAAAAAATAAATAAAAAATCTATTACTCTAACAAAGATTCAAATTTAAGTAAAGCAAAACCGCAAGAATACAAATTATACTATTGGGTGTCATCTGACCATAGCATGATCTTATACTAAAAAACGTCTTTCTCACAGTCTAGAAAAGCTTAAGAGAGGTTAATGTTTGCACTTGTTTTTAGCGCAGCTGCTATTGTTTAATAGATAGGTACATCCGACAGCCTGACAGAAAAGATATATATTGAGTTTTCTTTAATGAGACTTTAATTCCCACGATACATTTTACTGCCAAAAAATTGATTATTTGAAACTATCTGTTTACAGAACATTCATCATTACAATGTACTTAAAAATAAAAAGATATCACATATCAGCTTGTAACAAACTTCTAATTAATTTTAAAGTAAAACTCCAGCCAAAATGTTTTATTTGTTTAAGCTGGGAAGAATTTAACTGAGGACTGCATTTACTGGCCAGATGCTTATTGGTCCTGTTGTCTATTTGTGGCATACACACATTGGTACGGAGATTATTATGGATGGCCAAATTCTCTAATAGTCCTAAAGCTCCTGGAAACCTTAAAAACCCTCCCTTGCAGAGGGTTAACTGCTCATTTATAAATAGACAAATGCACATGATCAGAATTTCCGACAAGAAAACCGTGAATTTTCTTCCGACGGATGTTGGCTCAAACTTGTGTTGCATACACACGGTCACACAAATGTTGTCGAAAATTCTGACCGTCAAGAAAGCGGTGACGTACAACACTACGACGAGCCAAGAAAAATTAAGTTCAATGATTCCAAGCATGCGTAGGATTGATTCCGAGCATGTGTAGGATTTTTGCGTGTCGGAATTGCATACAGACGATCAGAATTTCCGACAAGAACTTTTCCAGTCAGAAAATTTGAGAACCAGCTCTCAAATTTTTCCTGTCAGAAATTCCAACAGAAAAAGTCAGACGGGGCCTACACACGGTCGGAATTTCCGAACAAAAGCTCACATTGAACTTTTCTTGTCAGAAATTCCGATCACGTGTACGTGGCATTACTTACCTGATCATCCGCTCAAGCCAGAGACTGTGCTCCTCATGCTCTTGTGGTACATCCTCACATCCAATGCAGGGCTATGGTGCTTGCATCAGTCTTGATGACACCAGAGGACCACAGACTGCAGAGGAGCCTGTAGGAGAGGATCAAGTAAGTAAAAGTGCTTTGCCAAGTTGCCAGAAATTGGCGATTACATTTTTCAGTGCAGGTGCATCCCCACTACAAAGGAGGATTTTTAGGTTTCTTGGAGTTCAGCTATCTTTAGACAAAACTTTTTTTTTTTTTTTTTAAGTGATGAAGGGTAAGGTCCTCGAGGTTTGTTTGTTTTTGGTTTTTGCTGTCTCTACTTGCTGTCCCCTACCACTGTTCGGGAGATCAAACATTAATGCCGCGTACACACGATCGGTCAAACCGATGAGAACAGTTTGATGGACCGTTTTCATCGGACCAAACCGATCGTGTGTGGGCCCCATCGGTTATTTATCCATAGGTTAAAAAAAAGCAATCTTGTTTTAAATTCAACCTAATACCTAACCGATAGAAAAAAAACGATTGTTTGTAGGCACGTCCATCGGTTAAAAATCCACGCATGCTCAGAATCAAGTCGACGCATGCTTGGAAGCATTGAACTTCGTTTTTTTTCAGCACGTCGTTGTGTTTTACGTCACTGCGTTCTGACATGATCAGTTTTTTAACCGATGGTGTGTAGGCACCACTGACCATCAGCCAGCTTCATCGGTTAACCGATGAAAACAGTCCATCAGACCGGTTTCATCGGATGGACCGATCGTGTGTACAGGGCTTTAGAGTTGATTCAGAACAAGAGGTAAGGATAATTATAAGTAAAATTAAAATTTCCAATGGGGATATCTGTTCTAGAAACAGCTGTGTAAGCGGAGAATCCCCTTACTTTGGGAGGTCTTCTCTAAAGCCTCTTACACACGCTTAGATTTTTTGGACGACCGAACATCCGTTTTTTGTGGCATGCTAGTCTCATGTCAAAAGTGAAGAGGTTACTCACAATGCGAACATTTTCGTATGACAGAATACATTGTCGGAAGTGACGTAATGTGTATGTAAAGTTTTGTATGTATTCTTTCAATTCTGAGCATGCGTAGTCTTGCTCTTAAGATTTTTTTCGAATGAAAACCATACTAATGAAACGAAAATCAGACGTTCAGTCCACATCCGACAAAAAATGTATAGTCTGCACATCCAGCTTTTGTCTGACGGAAAAAGCGAAATTGGCTGTCGAAAGCACCGTACTAACGATCCGAAAATCGTCAGACAGCTCGTCATACAAATTTTTCCATCCCATTTTCATATCGTGTGTACGGGCCTTAACTCTCTGCTGTGTCCCTGGAACAGGAAGTGAAGATACATTTTCCCAGTGATAGTTAGAAATAAAAAAACAGCATGACAGTGGTTTTATCCAAAACTAAAAAAACATTTTTGCAATAGATAGATTTTAAGTTTAGAATACATATGCACATAAATCTAATGCAACTGAAGAGTTTACACTAACCTACAACAGAAAAAGATTTGACCCTATATATAGGGTAAAGGGTCTCAAAATTGTTAGCTGCAGTGTATCCCTCAGTCCCAGATAGATGTTGGTGAGGCTGTGGTTTACAGGGCTCCCATGACCATATCTGGTGGAATTGTCCTAAGATCCCTTTTTGGGTGCATTTTATTAATGTATAGGAGATATACCGTATGTATTGTGTTTTTTTTTGTAATGTGTATCTTTATCTTTCTGTTGTTATATAGATAATAAGAAAAATAGAGATTATAAAAAAAAAGAAGAGAAAGATTTGACTTATTTCCATCCAAAGCATACATTGGTTAAACAAGGAGTAACAATTTGAAAGGCCTTTACTTGCCCCTGCCTGCCACATATACAGTACTTTAAAGGTTTTCCTATATAATTAAAACTTTTATATGTTGTGCTCAAATATGCAGGATTAAATGCCCACACATACAGCCTGATTACTGTATAAACAGTTTATACCCCTTTGGTCTTTGTGTTGTCATATAACAAACTATTGAACCAAAACACAGTTGGATACATTGTTAATACCAGTCAATTTAAAGTGAATGGAGGTGGTGAAGAAGACAGACACTGTCATTGTTAATTTTTGCTTATTTTGAAACGGTGATGTTAATTTGATTTCAATTGCAAGGCATTTTCTCTAATGGCATTCTGTGTGCAAATCGCTTCTGAGTCTGATAAAATACACTAACATTGGTCTAGACCAGCGTTTTATAAAATTTTTAGTATGCAAAATTTCTTGGCACCCTGGTCTAAAATGTAAAAAAATTAAATGTTACTTATCAATGGGAAATATGAGCCTGGGACAATGTACACAACCACCTTGATGTAATTGGCTTCAAATCAGAAGCCTCCCTTTACATCAGAGGTTCCCCCATCACATTTGAGGTCCCCCATCACATCAGAGCCCCACTTCATATCAGAGTCTCTCACATCAGAGGCCCCCATCATATCAGAGTCACCTCTTTTATATCAGAAGCCCCATCACAACAGAACCACCCTATACATTAGAGGCCCTCTCTTCTCTTGAATGCTCGGGGTGGCCCTGCACTCTGCCTACGCTTGATCAGAGTCATGCATTGCTATGGTGCCGTGAGATGGCTGCCATCATCATAGAAATGAATGATGCCATGCATCCTGGCCCTAGAATGTCATTGGATGGCATGGTGCTCAGGACCAGCCCATATGCACCCTCACAGATAGCAAGGATAACTTGCCACAAATTTGTGGCAGTGTTAAATTGTAAGTCTGTTAACTTGCTGCACATTTTCACTTGAAAGTCACACTTGCAGAGCACTTGAAGCACAAGTTCTAGTTGACACTTTTCCAATTTGTAGCAAATTTGCGTGGCAAGTCTCTAGCAAGAACAAAGTTACAGTGGTGAGTCTACAGCAAGAGTTCTGCAAGTCTATAGCAACACAATTCAGTCACAGTGCCCCCTGTGGTGGGATGACTATTGCACAACATAACTGAACCAGAACTTGCAGCAGACTTGCAGAATGTTTGCAAAGAAAGTTGATTACCAATACTAGCATAATGTGTCCTTGAATAAGACTTTCTAATAACAGCAATTGACACAGTATTAACTTGTATGTAAAGAGATATAACAACTGTTTTCTTAGTATACATATGTCTTTAATTAATAATACTAGGAAGTAAGAATAAATCATGATTCCATATTGTTTTTATCACAAAAGACCCCAAAATAATAAGTGTAATCATAAAGAAATTATGAAAAACACAGGAAGTTCCAAGACATAATCCTCTTACGCTGCAAATATACTGCTTTGGATGAAATCCAGAAGCACATGAAGGCTTGACATTTATTTCTTTTGGCAACTTTGTCATCAAGCACAGATAATAATCATGATTAATCTGCAAATATACTTTGATGAACCGAAGAGTTCCAGACATTTTAATATACAGTTTATGGACAGCACAGATCAACATAGTATTCTGTAGTGGATGATAACCAGACTCTGTAAGTCCATACCTTGTTATTTTTTTCATTTTCTCATATTCTGTTGGATCAGCAGATTTGATTGGAAAGAAAAAAATGTTTGACTTTGTTTCTTTATGTTTCACTTTATTTTGTGACAACTGGAGTATTTTGTTTTGTAATCAGAATTCACTGTATAAGGCAATTCCAAGCCTCCAAGCCTCATTTGGCGCATTAAGGTGCCTTGTACCTCATTCATTTAGAATTGTTTGCCTAACACAGAGCGCTGCAGTACACCTTAAAGCGGAGGTTCACCCATAGCCAACACCTTTTCCCCTTAGCTTCATGCTCGTTTTGTCTAGGGGAATCGGCAATTTGTTTTAAAATATGATCCGTACTTACCCGTTTTCGAGATGCATCTTCTCCGCCGCTGCCGGGTATGGGCTGCGGGACTGGGCGTTCCTTCTTGATTGACAGTCTTCCGAGAGGCTTCCGACGGTCGCATCCATCGTGTCACGATTTTCCGAAAGAAGCCGAACGTCGGTGCGCAGGCGCAGTATAGAGCCGCACCGACGTTCGGCTTCTTTCGGCTACGAGTGACGCGATGGATGCGACCATCGGAAGACTGTCAATCAAGAAGGAACGCCCGCTCCCGAAAACCCATACCCGGAAGCGACGGAGACGATGCATCTCGAAAACGGGTAAGTACGGATCATATTTTAAAACAAATAGCCGATTCCCCTAGACAAAACGAGCATGAAGCTAGGGGGAAAATAGAAAAAAATAAACAATTGGTTGAACTCCCGCTTTAACATGTGAAAAGATGTGTTTCAGTGAACAGCATTGTGGTGTCAATGGACTCCTAATGGCAATACTCTCATGCATTCTTACTGTAAGGCACTCATGTGATTATTCAATTTTTCTAGGACATAAAGTATATGACAGGGGAAAATAAAATGAAAATATTCAGTACATTTCTGTTAAACATTTACATGCTTTATTCCTTTAAAAATACAGCAAATACAGAAAATATACATTGAGCCTGAAAGTGAACCAGCATGCTCCTACCATGGTTTGACAACACAGTGGTTTTTCTATAAAGAAATCCCAACCAGAATTGTCAACTCTGCCTACTGGACTACAGAAGTTCATCTATCTCCTACTCCTTTTTTCCCACTCCACATGCATACACCGATTAATTTACCCAGTAAAACAATGCTGCTGCCTTGACTCTCAAAAACCTGCCCACACACTGTGTGGGGAAAGAACTCTGGTGAGTTGTAGTTCTGGAGACGTGCTTACCAGAGATGTGCGGTGAGGTCAGTGGCTGGTAAGGCACTGGCTAGTATCAGAGCCAGATACACACAGGTTACGTACGCCACAATCGTTAGAGCGAGAGCAATAATTCTAGCACTAGACCTCCTCTGTAACTCTAAATGACCTGTAAAAAAATTAGAGCGTCGCTTATGGAGGTTACTATATTTTCAAAAACTGTACTCAAGCAGGTGGCTTAACGGACAAATTACTAAAGTTTGAAGTTATAACTTCAAACCAATAATTTCCCAGTAAATAGATATAAAATAAATTATTATCTTATAACATATAGCATAATAATATATGATTTAGTTTGATTATAACAAAACCTTTTCAACAGCAGCATATTCCCATTCTCCCTCTTAACTGTGTGAGAAAAACATGAGAGGGCTGGTCTGGAAGGGAGCATTTGTCTTTTAGACACATGCCCCTTCTATGACACTGCAATGAGAGGCGTCCACTGACTCCACTGCAGCATTTGTATTGGACAGCTTGGGCCAATGGTACTTTACCATTAGTTGAAGACTCCAAGCTGTCCTTTGAGCTCCGTGCCTCTGACAAGAAGTGAGGAGAGGCATTGTGAGCTCATCCTCTCAGTCTGCTGCAAACAGAATGTGCCAGCTTGCATTTAAACTGGCTGCTCTGTATTTAGCTTCTGACAAGGAGCCCTGTATCTCCGGAACCATAGATGATAGGAGTTCCAAGTGGTTGGGTAGGACTTCAGCTATCTACCCCCCAAATGTATGTTCTTTGTGACCCCTGGTCGCTGAGCTATGACCTTCGAAGTCGATCTTCGTTTTTTTATGCTTATGGCTTTGCCTCACCCTCCTCCCCTGACTGCACGTCCTTGGTGCTTACATCAATACAAACTGATCTCCCAGCAGCTGCCCCTGCAAAAACGTTGTAGGCATGATGATGATGTCCCAAGGAGTAATAAAAAGCAAATTTCTTACTATAGGAATAAGACGAAAGAAAACAAAAAATAAGCTGGAGCCTGTTCTAAAGGGGCAAAAGGAGAATTAAGGGTACATATAGGTAATGACTGGAAATACACAATTAATTACTTTTAAATAGCACCTTACAATGCTGTAACCGATGACCTCTAGTAAGAGCTCACCCATAAAAGGCTGCCATTGGTGACCTGCTTGTGAAAATGCTAGTCTTTGGCTGTAGTACTTTGTCAGTGGGGTTAGATTACTGAAGAGGAGGGTATTTACTTAGAAAAGTGAATGTTCACTTGACTTAATACAGATGAAGCTGCGTTCACTTAGATCATCCAAACACGCAATCTAAATACTGTTTTTTTTTTTACATCTTCCTTGCACAATTGAGTGTTCAACATGAGCACAGGTTCACATTTACTGGCAATCACTTTGCAAAGGTAACATCCACTTTGCTAATGAACACCCTACTTATTTACTTATTTACATGTACCAAGTGAATTCAGAGCTCTAGTTCTGAATACTTGTTCTGAGTCAGTAATGAATCTATTAGACCAGCATGTCACCAGCCATTTTCAGAGAGGTTAGCAATAGCAGTGCACTCATTTCTTTACTGAGAGGTTCATTCCAATTTAATAAAGCTCTGTGTCCATTTGGTTAAAAATTTAGTTTACAATATTTTTAATTGTAGTCACAGATATGCCTAAACAAGCCGATGTTTGCTTCATCTTTCTAATGCACATTAGAAAAATATTAAATAAATTTTCAATTGGACTGGGATCATTATGTGGCTGAAACAGGATCAGACAATACTGGATGACATTTCATATATTGATTAAAAATGTACATTTTTTTGAAGCAAAGCAAAAGTGATGACTAAATGTATCCCAAATTCCCAAACAGACCAATACTGTTACTGCAGTCCTATAGCATGGAACAAAACCAATCCCTGCTTTGTTCATATTACTGTAGATACAAACAGGATTTATCCATATTTAGCACATACCTTGACTGCAGCTTCTTCCAGTAAATCCAGGAAAACATTTGCATTTGTTGGGTCCAACACATTCACCATGCTTACAGCCTTCCTCACACACAGCTAGGGAATGGAACAAAATGTATCAATAAGTAACAATCGTAGCACATTTTGATGATCATTTTGAACATTTCACTACAGACCTATGTTGACGGTTCTTGTCTTTATTAGACAGGTTTGTATTCACTAATCTATAGGAATGCAAAACCCAGTTGAAGAAGTTCAAATGTAGGGCAGATGGAGGTCAACTGCAAACCATCTGTACCTGCTAATAAATTCTGAATGATCTCAGAAGAATTTCAAGCTGATTTTAATGTTCTGCTATCAACATACGCCCATCTTAAGCCATCAACACTTACGCCTTAAAAGTGAAATACAATTCTCTTGAAAAAAAAAAGGATGCAATAGAGAGGGATTCAGAGAAAATAGACGATGCAGTGATATAAAAAGAGAAAAAATTATGACCATCGAGTGATGATCTCATGTCTATGGCTGCACCAGAACCTCACAGAGGGAATGATTGCTCAGAGAGGTTAAAAAAAAGAATTCTGACTGCTTTGGTTCCCAGCTTTAATATGGGGTCTGGCCTTCTAGTTTCTCCAGTGACATACACTATATTACCAAAAGTGAAATAGGGAAAATAAGTTGTTGGGACTTTGATTGAAACAGAACACTAGGGCAGACTGAATCAATCAATATGATAAAAAGTATTTATTAATGGCATGCTAAGGCACAATGCAATGTAGGTAAACAGGGTAGATAAATAAATGAGTTACAATGTATAACAGAAGCATGATTGGTAAATCATATAGCATTCTAATAGTAACATAAACAAACATAATAACACATGATGAACAATGAAACCCAGAATGACATATAACCATGATAAATAGTAAAATACAATTGATGATTCAGACAATATCAAGCCCATAGTAGTAATCATCTTCACTGTGAAATGACAGCTATATTGTATGTTCGTATGCTCGACACGTTTCGTGGAATATCTCCACTCATCAGGAGCAGCTAGGGACTGGGTTAACCTACAGTAAATAGTTGATAATAAGAAACAAATTAATGGTAATTAATTAGAAAGGGAAGAGAGGGAACACTACATGGTGATTCCTAACAATCTTACCTATGGGTATTTGGTAAAACAGTATAAGCAGTAGCAAAACTGATAGAAGGAATTTGGGGGCTGATAGAAGGCATTTAAAGTCCCACCCTATTAGGTTTTAAATTTAGCAATTTAAACTCCATATTCATATTACCAAAAGTATTGGGCCTTTACACACACATAAACTTTAATGGCATGCCAGTCTTTACCAGTAGGGTTCAATCAGGGCTGGTGCAAGGATTTTTGACACCCTAGGCAAAACCTAATTTTGCCGCCCCCCCCCATTAGCTCCACCCCTTTTGCCCTGCCCATGTATGCGGCAGGGGTGGAGTTTTTTTGTGTCACCTCTCCACCTATTTCCTCAGCCACCTGCGCCTCTGGAACCGGCCTGAAGACAAAGAGTGGCAATACAGCACCCCTTTGCAATACAGTGCCTGCTTTACATCACAGACCTCATTGCATCCAAGTACCCCAATGTCATCAATTACCTCTTTTCCCCATTACATCAGTGTCCTCAGCCTCATTCCTTGAACCTCAGTCCCCTCCACAGCCCCTCACCCTGCATACCAGTCCTCTCCACAGCCCCTCTCCCTGCATACCAGTCCCCTCCACAGCCCCTCACCCTGCATACCAGTCCCCTCCACAGCCCCTCACCCTGCATACCAGTCCCCTCCACAGCCCCTCTCCCTGTATACCAGTCCCCTCCACAGCCCCTCACCCTGCATACCAGTCCCCTCCACAGCCCCTCACCCTGCATACCAGTCCCCTCCACAGCCCCTCACCCTGCATACCAGTCCCCTCCACAGCCCCTCACCCTGCATACCAGTCCCCTCCACAGCCCCTCACCCTGTATACCAGTCCCCTCCACAGCCCCTCTCCCTGCATACCAGTCCCCTCCACAGCCCCTCTCCCTGTATACCAGTCCCCTCCACAGCCCCTCACCCTGCATACCAGTCCCCTCCACAGCCCCTCACCCTGCATACCAGTCCCCTCCACAGCCCCTCACCCTGTATACCAGTCCCCTCCACAGCCCCTCACCCTGTATACCAGTCCCCTCCACAGCCCCTCACCCTGCATACCAGTCCCCTCCACAGCCCCTCACCCTGTATACCAGTCCCCTCCACAGCCCCTCACCCTGTATACCAGTCCCCTCCACAGCCCCTCACCCTGCATACCAGTCCCCTCCACAGCCCCTCTCCCTGTATACCAGTCCCCTCCACAGCCCCTCACCCTGCATACCAGTCCCCTCCACAGCCCCTCACCCTGCATACCAGTCCCCTCCACAGCCCCTCTCCCTGTATACCAGTCCCCTCCACAGCCCCTCACCCTGCATACCAGTCCCCTCCACAGCCCCTCTCCCTGTATACCAGTCCCCTCCACAGCCCCTCACCCTGCATACCAGTCCCCTCCACAGCCCCTCACCCTGCATACCAGTCCCCTCCACAGCCCCTCACCCTGTATACCAGTCCCCTCCACAGCCCCTCTCCCTGTATACCAGTCTCCTCCACAGCCCCTCACCCTGCATACCAGTCCCCTCCACAGCCCCTCACCCTGTATACCAGTCCCCTCCACAGCCCCTCACCCTGCATACCAGTCCCCACCACAGCCCCTCTCCCTGTATACCAGTCTCCTCCACAGCCCCTCTCCCTGTATACCAGTCTCCTCCTCAGCCCCTCTCTCTGTATACAAGTCTCCTCCACAGCCCCCTCCCTGTATAATAGTCTCCTCCACACAGCTGCCCCCTCCCTGTATAATAGTCTCCTCCACACAGCTGCCCCCTCCCTGTATAATAATCTCCTCCACACAGCTGCCCCCTCCCTGTATAATAGTCTCCTCCACACAGCTGCCCCCTCCCTGTATAACAGTCTCCTCCACAGCTGCCCCCTCCCTGTATAACAGTCTCCTCCACAGCTGCCCCCTCCCTGTATAATAGTCTCCTCCACAGCTGCCCCCTCCCTGTATAACAGTCTCCTCCACAGCTGCCCCCTCCCTGTATAATAGTCTCCTCCACAGCTGCCCCCCTTACCTCACACAGCAGGTAGAAGACAGAGCATGGCAATGGCATGTCCGAGCAGAGGGCGGGAGATGTTCAACTCTCCATTTAACAGAGATGATTTGTTGCTAGGACCGCCCCTAGCAACCAATCACAGGCTTTTTAACTTAAAAAGTTTGACAAACTTCTGCTCGTACATTGTGTCTTCTCTACCTGCTGGATGAGAGCGGCGGCGGGGGAGAGAACACCCAGGCAGGCTGTTTTACAGGTTCACTGTCCCCTGCACATGAACCCCCCCTCACCCCCCTCGCTCTCTTCAGCAATGATACTCTGCAGCAAGCGCTGGACCTAGCAGTGCTGGGAGCGCAGTTTGCAGAGAAAGCAGTAGCACAAATTAAACACCTCACTCCTCACCGACGCATGTAGCCAGCATTGCGCTCCCTACTGATGTGCGCTCTAGGCCATTGCCTAACTTGCCTATTGGTAGCGCCGGCCCTGGGTTCAATATTGAGTTGGCCCACCTTTTGCAGCTATAACAGCTTCATCTCTTCTGGGAAGGCTGTCCACAAGGTTTAGGAATGTGTTCTATGGGAATATTTGACCATTCTTCCAGAAGCGCGTTTGTGAGGTCAGGCACTTATGTGGACGAGAAGGCCTGGCTCACAGTCTCCGCTCTAATTCACCATGTTTCACAGTGGGGATTGTGTGTTCAGGGTGATGTGCAGTGTTAGTTTTCCACCACACATAGTATTTTGCGTTTAGGCCAAAAAGTTCAATTTTGGGCTTATCTGACCAGAGCACCTTCTTCTACATGTTTGCTGTGTCCCCCACATGGCTTCTCACAAACTGAAAACAGGACTTATTATGGCTTTCTTTCAACAATGGCTTTCTTCTGGCCACTTATCATTTTCCTTCCACTTCACAATTATGTGCAACTTTGTGTTGGTCTAAAATCCCAATAAAATACATTTACGTTGTTGGTTGTAACATAACAAAATGTGGAAAATCTCAAGGGGTAAGAATACTTTTTTAAGGCATTGTATACCCCTACCAGTGACACTCATATTTTGTAATGTTTAAAGTAGTATTAAACCCAAAAGCAAAAATATATAAAATATAAACCCCAACACACTTTCAAGCACTTACAGCAACAGCTTTATTTACCTTTTGGGATAAAGTTTTTTATATAAATGTAAAAAATCTGTCCATTGTAAGCAACCCCTAATTGTAAATGGTTTGTCTCAACCCTTTAACTCTCTAACTGACACCTTTCCTGATCAGCATGGCCTGCTAAAGGAAGTTGCAAAATAACTGACTTGCTGGTCAGATCACCAGGTCAAATTAAAGGGAAAAAAAAAGCCATAAAAACAAATGCAGCCACCACATTAAAGGATTGATTAGATACCATATATTTCATTTTTGTTTTTGGTTTAAATATCAATTTAACCACTTTATTACCCGGCTATTGTCAAATGACGTCTGCAGGTGGGATCTCCCATCATGGGCGTGCATCATATGACGTCCTCAGCTTGCCGCCGATGTAGGGGGCACACGTGCCGCATCACTGAGGAGCTGATGCGCTTGCTTGGCGGCCGCGATGTCCGCCGGGCACCCGCGACCGCTCGTGACAGAGGAGGATCGTGGATCTGTGTGTGCAAACACACAGATCCACGTCCTGTCAGAGGAGAGGAGACAGATCGTGTGTTCCTAGTATATAGGAACACTGATCGGTCTCCTCTCCCAGTCAGTCCCATCCCCCACAGTTAGAAAACACAGTCAGGGAACACTTTTAACTCCTTGATCACTCCTAGTGTTAACCCCTTCCCTGCCAGTGACATTTATACAGTAATCAATGGCTATTTATAGCTCTGATCGCTGTATAAATGTCAATGGTTTCAAAAAAGTGTCAAAAGGGTCCGATCTGTCCGCCGCAATGTCGCAGTCTGGATAAAAATATCACAGATCGCTGCCATTACTAGTAAAAAAAATGCCATAAATCTATCCCCTTTTTTGTAGACATTAAAACTTTTGTGCAAACCAATCAATATACGGTTATTTTGCGATTTATTTTACCAAAACATGTAGAAGTATACATAATGGCCTAAACCTGAGGAAAAGATTTTTTTTTTTTTGGATATTTATTATAGCAAAAAGTTAAAAAATATTGGGCCAGATCCACGTAGAAATAAATGGGCGCAGCGTATCAGAGATACGCTACGCCACTGTAACTTACTTTTGGCCGGTTCGAATCCTGGAAGAATTTGCGGCGTAAGTTACGGCGGCGTAGCGTATCTCTGGCGGTGGAATTCAAATCGGCGGTTAGGGGGCGTGTTTCATTTAAATGAAGCGCGTCCCCGCGCCGAATGAACTGCGCATGCTCCGTTTCTAAATTTCCCACCGCGCATTGCGCTAAATGACGTCGCAACAACGTAATTTTTTTAACTTAGACGTGAATTACGTCCATCCCGATTCACGGACGACTTACGCAAAAAAAATAAAAAAAATCTAATTTCGACGCGGGAACGACGGCCATACTTAACATGGCAAATCTAACTATACGTTGCAAAATACCAACTTTAACTATACGCCGGAAAAAGCCGACTAGCGATGCCGTAAAAAAATGCGCCGGCCGCTCGTACGTTCGTGGATCGACGGAAATAGCTAATTTGCATACCCAATGCGGAAAATGACGTGAACGCCACCCAGCGGACGCCGAAGTATTGCATCTTAGATCCGAAAGGCGTACGAGGACGTATACCTGTCGGATCTAACCCAGATGCCGTCATATCTTGGTTTGAGGATTCAAACTAAAGATACGACGCGGGTAATTTGAAAGTACGCCGGCATATCAGTAGATACGCCGGCGTACTCTGTCTGTGAATCTGGCCCATTGTGTTTTGTTTCAAAATTGTCACTCTTTTTTTGTTTATAGCGCAAAAAATAAAATCATGATCAAAAACCACCAAAAAAAAGCTCTATTTGTGGGGGGGGGGGGGAAATACATAAATTGTGTTTGGGTACAATGTCGCACGACCACGCAATTGTCAGTTAAAGTGACACAGTGGCGTATCGCAATAAATGGCCCAGGCAGGAAGGGCGTAAATTCTTCTGGGGCTAAAGTGGTTAAGGTTATAATTCCAGCTATCACCATAAAAAAGGTCATGCAGAAATGTGTATCTAGTTTCTACTAACACTTAGAAGTATGAACATACAGTATATGTTAGCAGTGCTTTAATAAAGTCTTAATTGACTGTAAAGCTATGTGTTTATAGGATTAACTTTATAGCTGAGTACCTTAGAATAATATTTTGTTAATAGTCAAACTATTGCAGACTAATCAGAAATACATGGACATTCTGAAACGAGATATGTGGAATTACAGTAAATGCACTGATAGGTAAAACTAATAGAAATTCCTTTGTTATCAAATCCTATCATTAAAAGACATTTTAAATACTGTTGATCTAGTAGCGGGATTAAATTACATTCTCTGGAGAAAGTGAGTGTTTCCAGGCCACATAGGGACAGGTCAGAATCAACAGTATGGTAATCATACCCCTGTTCCTGTTATTGAATGCGCTTATTTATGTATAGACTCCGGGGCCGATATAAAACAGCAAGGATAAAAGTGAAGTTCGTTTCCCTATTTCTCCTTTAAATAGAATGTATAGTCATTTTGTAGAAATTTCTTTATTATCATAAGGACAAAAAAACAAAATATTTGCATATTATCCTGCATTCACACCTAAACAGAGCATATTCCTGGTGATTATGAAGCGTTCTTAAAAAGCCTTTCACAAGCTTTATGCAAGCATTTTTGTGCATGGATCAAACTTTCAGGCATTTGTTTCCTGGGCTGGGTAACAGGAGGGGAGTACTTCTAGAGAGGGAAAAGAGTTCTTCAGGCACAAAAACATGCAAAACCATATTTGTCATGCATTTACAAGCCCTACCATTGTCCTAGTACTGCTCTAAACGTATGGGGCGTCGAGTGTACAAACAATCGGATTCTGCATGTTCAGCATAGTCAGGGATAGGTAAACACTATACAAAATAGTGTGAAAATGTGTCTATTTTATATACATAAAGCCTTAGAATGACTGGATAAATATGATTTATTTTGTTGGAGGGCTTGTTGCATGGAGTGCACTGGACATCAGGGCCGATCCTAGAAGGGTGCACTGGGTGCACTGCACCCAGGCGCCGCAGAGGTTGGGGTGCCAAAGTGCTACCCTCCCTCCTCCTCTCCTTGTGTGTTGGCAGGCGCGCTAGTGTGGGCACAACCGCCCAGGGATGAACTGACCGCCAGCACCGCGCCCTGCTCAGAAAACATTGCCCTCAGCCCCTACTGAAGCCCGCCCAATCTACCATCCCAGGATCTGTGTCGCGGCTCCTCCCCCGTGGTTGCCTAGCAGCGGGACGTTGTAGACAGCGGAGTGGTGGGTAAAGGTACCATGGTGCCTAAGTAGGGGGGAATAAAGAGCATGGGTGGGAAAAAAAAGAAAGTGGCAGATGAGAGGACCAGAGGGGAGCTTGTCACAGAGGCACTGGTAGGCTGCATTGGATGGGCACTGATGAGGCTGCAATTGATGCATAGATCTCTTGTATCATTTTCACAGTCTCTGACCATCTCCTGTATCATGTCTGCAGTCTCTGACCATCTCCTGTATCATGTCTGCAGTCTCTGACCATCTCCTGTATCATGTCTGCAGTCTCTGACCATCTCCTGTATCATGTCTGCAGTCTCTGACCATCTCCTGTATCATGTCTGCAGTCTCTGACCTTCTTCTGTATTATGTCTGCCGTCTCTGACCATCTCCTGTACCATGTCTGCCGTCTCTGACCTTCTTCTGTATCATGTCTGCAGTCTCTCACCATCTTCTGTATCATGTCTGCAGTCTCTCACCATCTTCTGTATCATGTCTGCAGTCTCTCACCATCTTATGTATCATGTCTGCAGTCTCTGACTGTCTCCTGCAGTGTAAACAACTCATGGGAGGATCCCAGGGTAACAATGACTCCTTAGGGGAGCATCTCTGAGTTGGGTCGTTGCCATAGAAACATCTGTAAAAAGGAGGAGTTATTACGATAACCACGCCCAAGCGGGGGCACCAGAAATATTTCTGCACCCAGGCATCTGTGACCCTAAGATCGGCCCTGCTGGACATTTTGTATTTATGGACTAATTGTAAGATCTGGTGACAAATTTTGGATTTACCGTTTCTGTCTGTCCTGGTGACAACAGACACCAGCTCAAATAAAAAGGAAAAATCTACCGGGAAAAAAATAACAATAAAAAACTTGACAATGGTGTTAATCCTTACTTTCCTTTTGACTACTGTGATACATTTGCCTATATGTCTCAGTGTACTGCTCCCTGCTAGCCATGGGTAGATGTAGAAAGGAATTTCATGTGTGATTCATTCCTCTGACAGGTTATTGACGTGCTAATGTCCCCTCACTATTCTAAAGGTTAATTGATCTATTGTGTTGTGTAAAGAAGATCTGTGTTTACCCTTAAAAGATGTGTATTGTATCATCAGGCTAAATGATTAGAGAAGTAGTATGTTAATTATTCTGATTGCTTCAGCGTAGTAATTAACTCCCCTGATGTCTTTATCTAAAGAAATGTGTCTGCATGGTCGGCTCCGACTTGTCTCCTATAATCTGTATGGGAAACCCCACTGTGTGAGGGGGGCGTTCCTAACAGGCTGTAACCACATATAAGCTGAGTTTTTGTGTCAATAAAGTGTCTTGGTTCCAGCATCCAGTCTTGACTCATGTGTGGGGGATCCTGTGATGTTCTTGTATGGAGAGGAGGGAATGCTTGACGGGGATATCATACCGATACCGTCACAAATTGGTTGGCAGCAGCGGGATCTTCCCTTCTACTCTCCTTCACACCCGGATTCCAAGCAGACACTGGAAGAACTACTGGAAGGATTTCTAGCAACAAAACCAAGCGGGTCATCATAGCGGAATCAATGGAGATAGACCAGGAGGACGGGATTGCAGCAACGCCAGCAGTACAAGAGATGGATACACCAGTGATTCAGGAGGAGGAATCGCCAGCCAACAAGCTAATGAGAGAGAATCTAGCGTGGTTCGGCCCGAACCCAACGCCGGATGTGGTGCTGAAAGTGATGGACCTGTTAGTAAACGCAGAACTACAGAAGGATAAACAAATAAGAGACGCAGAACTACAGAAGGATAAACAAATAAGGGACGCAGAACTACAGTTAAAACTGGCAGCAGTCCAACAAGCAGCCGCACCTTCTCCGAACAGTGAGTACAGCACAGCAGACGCAAGGAAGATTCCGTTTAGCGCTTTTAAAGCTTTTGATGAAAAGGACTGTGAAATTGATAACTACCTGGCGGATTTTGAGCGACAATGTAACCTGCACCGAATAGCTAGAAGAGAGTGGGTTGCAATATTGTCAGGCAAACTGTCAGGCAAAGCTTCTGATGCTTTCCGGACCGTGCCAGATCAGGATATCCATAGCTACGCCAGGGTTAAAGAAGTGCTCCTGGCTCGTTATGCGGTAACTCCAGAGTCCCACCGACAGAAGTTCAGGGACTCACGCAAAACCACGAAAGACTCTTACGCAGAATGGGCATGCCAGTTGTCCCTGTCGGCCTCTAACTGGGTTAACAGCAGCCAGGCCACCACCGCAGAGGACATTTTGCAACTAATGCTCCTGGAGCAATTTTACAATCACATCCAGACGGACGTCAAGGATTGGGTGAGAGATCGCAGGCCCATGACTCTACCAGAGGCCGCGAAGTTGGCGGATGAATATGCGGATACTCGCAAGACAAACCAGGTCACACCACGGGTACAACCCCCACAACCAACGGCGCCCTCACACCCACCAGCCGCTAGATACCAACCGCCTAACAGACCGATGACATATAGCCCTCGCTACCCACGCCAGGAGGACAACGAACAACGCTGCTTCCGGTGCAAACAGTTGGGTCACTTCAAGCAGAATTGCCCCATGAATGACAACACCAGGTCAAATTGGTCTCAACCTGGGTACCGCTCACCAGCAGCAGCCCATTGTGTAGACTCGGCTTGGGATCCCCAGGAGCTGGGTCAGGAAGAACCATTGGGCACCCCTTACGAAGCCCTCATGGTATAATCTGTTATTACGGACAACAGGGAACACTATTGTCAGCTGGTCATGGGCGACAGCCATGAGCCGGAGGGGCCTTGGAGGGAGCTGGGCAGAAAGAGGCACCGCCAGCTACCCTCCAAGAAGAAGAGGTCCTGGAAGTCATATAACCAGCGGACCTGGGAGGAGAAGAAGCGACTGGAGGAGATGGAATCGCAGCGGGCGCCCCAGATGCGGGCCGAGATGTTCGCCAAGGGCCCACCGGTGGCCCCTTACACCACCACCCAGTTCCTGATGATGAAGGACCACGTGGAAAGCCTGCAGGACATGAGCAAGCAGGATCTGATCCGTGAGTACATAGAGCTGGAGGAGTGGATAAGCCGCATGGAGGAGGAGAACAACCACCTGAGGTCACAACGGGCTGACCCCCCCAGGCTCCATGAACTGGAGATGGAGCTGGAGAAGCTCAAAGAGGAGAACCGGCGGCTGCGGAGGGAGCAGGGGGTGGCTGACCTTATGGGGCTCTGAGTCCCCTCTTCCCCCCCCCCCGGACTCTGAGCACCAGTGCTACAGCATTTCAACAAATATAACTTTTTCTTTTTATGAATCTCCTGTGATTGTCACTTCAGAGCCATAACCTGCCCCTCCCATAGCGGGACACCTAGACGGCGGCGCACAGACCCATTCGCTGTCTTCACACTGACTTCTGGTGACTTTGCAGATCGCACAAAGACTTGGGGACTGACCGGCGTGTGATCTGACGACCCGGTGACATACCTGAGTCTGAAGCAGTTGCCAAGGGAGATCAGTCATGCCAAACGGAGTTAACCTCGGACTAAAAGCTCTAAACCCGTCAACCCTACTGGACCAGGAAAGGTCCAACCGGATTTGCCGGAGCAGGGAGCAAAAGGGGGGCCATTGTGATACATTTGCCTATATGTCTCAGTGTACTGCTCCCTGCTAGCCATGGGTAGATGTAGAAAGGAATTTCATGTGTGATTCATTCCTCTGACAGGTTATTGACGTGCTAATGTCCCCTCACTATTCTAAAGGTTAATTGATCTATTGTGTTGTGTAAAGAAGATCTGTGTTTACCCTTAAAAGATGTGTATTGTATCATCAGGCTAAATGATTAGAGAAGTAGTATGTTAATTATTCTGATTGCTTCAGCGTAGTAATTAACTCCCCTGATGTCTTTATCTAAAGAAATGTGTCTGCATGGTCGGCTCCGACTTGTCTCCTATAATCTGTATGGGAAACCCCACTGTGTGAGGGGGGCGTTCCTAACAGGCTGTAACCACATATAAGCTGAGTTTTTGTGTCAATAAAGTGTCTTGGTTCCAGCATCCAGTCTTGACTCATGTGTGGGGGATCCTGTGATGTTCTTGTATGGAGAGGAGGGAATGCTTGACGGGGATATCATACCGATACCGTCACAACTACATACTGTATATACTTTAAGTGACTTAAGATGTTTTATTGTTTGTTACTGCTTGGTGCCCTAACTTTTTTTTTGTAATGATTTCTGGCAGATCGTGTTTATTACTTTTACAATATCATTCTAGGTGATTGGATTGTAATACTCACTGTTAGATCTATAACTGGAAGTACACAAAGGAGAAAGGCTTGAGCATGAAGCCTACCTTCACATTGACCTTTGCTGTTTCGCTTCCATCCATAGCAGCATTCAGTTTTGGTTCCATATCGACATAAACCAGCTGTGTGTGCAGATGATACAAGTTGCCTACGTCCTCTTGAGCTGCATTCATACAATTATAAAAAAAAATATGAACATTCAATTTAAACATTTTCAAAAGGCAGCAGGTCACTAATAGACAAAATGCAAATTCAATATCTTCTTTATAGGGAAAAAAGCTGGTGGCTCTCTCCACAGTGCTAAAGTGAGCAGTAAACCCCGTATTTTTTGAATTAGTGTAGAAATCTATGACCTGTAATATATATGTGTGTTTTACGAGAACAAACTATGCTTTCGTAAATCTAATTTTAATACATTTTTCATTCATGACATTCAATCGCATCAAAAAGTCTACTTCATAATTCCTGTGAGGTTCTAGGTAAAGTAAAACCTTGAAGGACCCCATTTCTTTATGTCCCGTTGAGTATACTGTCACTTTTGTGCGAGTACAGGGACTACAAGTAAAGGATTGGTAGGAAATCCAATTCTTGGCTAAACATAGTTTAAGTCTTATCTTTCAGGAGTAGTTTAGACTGAAATGTTAGTTTAGCTGGATGTATTTAAATTGCTTTAAAATTTTACAGATATCACTATTCCTATTCACTATTTTACGTATATCTGGGTATTTCCTATAACTACAGAAATCATCCAACAATTAGTCTTTACAAGCCTAGAGTAGGTTATAGGACAACTCTGCTCAGAGCTGGAAAAGGGAATGTGTATGTCCAGCTTAAAAGCAATGGTTCTTAACCTTTTTTGAGTCACAGACTCCTTTAAGAATCCGATGAAAGCTATGTACCCCTCCCCAGTAATATTCACACAAACGCAACTATACATGCAATGAATATATGTACTTTAATTTATTGAAATATGATTGCGTCATACATACAACATATATGAAATACACAGTTTGAATACAGTGAACAAGCTTAACAAAAAACTCACTCCTTTTACAGAGGGACACAAGATGGCGGCTGTGCACAGAACGATGATACCATTTTAAATGGTAAACATGGGCCAACAACGAGTCAAGAGGTATTTAGCAGTCAACACTATAACAATAACAAGTGGTAGGATGCATTTTCTTGAATTTTTTTCAATGGGAAACCATTGATTAGGACAAGGGGAAGGCTGTATAGCGAATACAATAGTTATTTTTTATCTGACCCTCATGGACTCCCTGAAACCAATCTACGGATCACTTAGGGGACCATGGACCCCAGGTTAATGTGGTACTAAACCCAAAAGCAAACATTTAATACATTGCAGATTACCAATTCTCATGCCACGTAAACACGATCGGAATTTCCGATGAAAAAAGTCAGATGGACTTTTTTCATCGAAAATCCCGATCATGTGTGGGCCCCATCTGACTTTTTTCCATAGGTGTTTAGAAATAGAACATGTCTTTCCGATGGCAAAAAGAAAACGATCGGAAATTCCTATCGTCTGTGTGCAACTCCGAGAAAAAACCCATGCATGCTCAGAATCATGTCGACGCATGCTCGGAAGCATTGAACTTTATTTTTCTCAGCTCGTTGTAGTGTTTTACGTCACTGCGTTTTGGACGGTCGGAATTTAGCCTGACAGTGTGTATGCAAGACTGATGGAAGTCAGCTTAATGGGAATTCAGACGGAAAATTCCTTTGGATTTTACTCCATCAGAAATTCCGATCGTGTGTACGTGGCATTAGATATGATTGCTGCATTAATTTTTTATTTTTTGGGCCTTCTTTCCTTAATTTTCACTCCAGCCAGTAAGTCTTTTGTTTTTCAGCAGAACAAGCTGTCCTGCAAATATAGCAGTTAGGCCCCGTACACACGACCAGTTTTCTCGGCAGAATTCAGCTTCCGACCGAGTTTCTGGCTGAATTCTGCCGAGGAAACTGGTCGTGTGTACACTTTCGGCCGAGGAAGCCGACGAGGAGCTCGGCGAGGAAATAGAGAACATGTTCTCTATTTCCTCGTTGTTCTATGGGAGCTCTCGCCCCGCCGAGCTCCTCGGCGGCTTCAGGGCTGAACTGGCCGAGGAACTCGATGTGTTTGGCACGTCGAGTTCCTCGGCCGTGTGTACGAGGCCTTAGAGTGTTTGAGACAAACCATTTACCACTGACCGAGAGATCGGCTTCGGGTGCAGACTTCGCGGGCACCCAGGACAGGTAAGTGTCCTAATATTAAAAGTAAGCAGCTGCAGTATTTGTAGCGGCTGACTTTTAATATATTTTTTTGTCGGAACTCCGCTTTTAGAACCCCTTTAAGAACTCCTATATTAAAGAACTCCTGTATAAAACTTTTTATTTTATGTCCTGCTAACAACATTTAACATTTCTCAGGACAGGAAGTAAGGGAAAACCTGTCAAAGCAATGCAGACAGAAATAATTTTTTATTTTTTTTTATAGTAGATTAGGTGGTGGCTAGAACCCGTCAGGTTTTGATTCCTTCTCTATCGATATTGCATGTTTTCCTTCACTTCTATCTGGTAAAACCATTGTAAGTAGGGCAGGAAGTGAGTCAATTTCTCTAAGGCCTCGTACACACGACCGAACATGTCCGCTGAAACTGGTCCGCGGACCAGTTTCCGCGGACATGTTCGGTCATCTGTACAGCCGACCGGACCGTTTTCCAGCGGACATTTGTCCAGCCGACCGTTTTCCGGGGGACAAAAATTTCTTAGCATGCTAAGAAACTTGTCCGCTGGAACGATGTCCGCCGGACATGTCCGATGGTCAGTATGACCGATCGGACATGTCCGCTGGCCCGAGAACCCGCGCATGACGTCGAAGTGATTCGACGCATGCGTGGAAGCATTTAACTTCCGGGTTTGCGCACATCGCCGCGTCATCGTCGCCGTCACGTCGCCTTCATGTCGTCGTCACGTCACCGCGTATTCTGTCCGCGCGGATTTTGGTTTGATGGTGTGTACAACTGATGAAAATGGTCCGTGGACCGTTTTCATCGGACAGATCCGGTCGTGTGTACGAGGCCTAACAAGTGTTCCAGTCTTTCCCACTATATCCAAAGTATCCAAAGCAATATATATAAATATCTATATAAAACTAGATATCTATATAGATATAGATATATAGATCTATATAGATATCTATATATATATATATGTTTGGCTTGACACACTTTAAGATGAGTGCAATTAGTTAAAAAGACTTAGCTTTGTGCCATCAATTTGCCAAATGTTTGGATTAAATTCTCTGACTGAATATGAGATCTATTGGGTTACAGCCCAATTCCAATTTCCTACATGGAGTCAAGATTTATCTTAGGCAGAGTTGGCTGAAGAAGTGTAAACAGACTCCTGGCTGTTAAAGTTTACACAGCTCTGCTGGCCCCTCGATCTTACTATGGAGCACAGACTAAAACCTCTTAAGCCTCGTACACACGACCGAGGAACTCGACGGGCGAAACACATCGTTTTCCTCGTCAAGTTCCTTGTTAGGCTGTCGAGGAACTCGACAAGGCAAGTTTCTCCATTCCCATCAAGGAAATAGAGAACTTGCTCTCTTTTTGGCTCATCGAGTTTCTCGACAGTTTCCTCGACGAAAATGTACACACGACCGGTTTCCTCGGCAAACAAAGTTTCTTTCTGTTTTTTGCCAAGAAACTCGGCCGTGTGTACGAGGCCTTACACACGATAAGAATATTGGACGAATGATTGTCTTTTTTTTTTTTCCATGCTAGTCTCATATCGAAAATGAAGAGGTTACTAAATATGACAATTCTGATAAGACAGAATACAACTTTGGAAGTGATGTAATGTATTGTATTGTAATGTATTCTTTCATTTCCGAAAGTTCATTGTGTGGTCTTGGTCTACCATTTCTTTTCAGATAAAAACTGTACTGATTAAACAAAAATCGTTTGTTCTGGTATATGAGAAAAAAAATTGTGCTCGTCCCTTCAGATAATTTTGCATGAAATGATTGGCTCTCATCTGATTTTTTCATTGTGTATACTAGGCATAACAGAAAGACCCAGTGATTATGCCACTGGGTCTCAAATGGGAAATTTCTTAGAAACCAAATCATTTGCTTGAACAATTTTACTTGCATAAGTATCTGGGGATATGACAAGGGAAGGTATGATATAAATACAATACACTTCAACTTAAACTGTCATTACAATGACCCTTCTTGCATGTGAAACAAATTAACAAAGATGATCATTTGCAACATAAGAAAAAATTAAAAATCGCCAACGAATCAAAAATTGGTAACAGATAACAGTTGCTGATTAGCGCAGAGTATCTGAAGCCTCGTACACACGTCCGAGGAACTCGACGGGCGAAACACATCGTTTTGCACGTCGAGTTCCTTGTGAAGCCGCCGAGGATCTCGGCGAGCCAAATTTTCCCATTCCCGTCGAGGAAAAAGAAGACATGCTTTCTTTTTGGCCCGACGAGATCCTCAACGGTTTCCTCGAAAAAAAACGGCACCCTCCAAAACTATGGACAGTCTTGAGACGCCTCATTCTAAAATGTAAAAACTATTCTGATAGTTTTACATCAGGCATGTCCAAAGTCCGGCCCGCGGGCCAATCGCAGCCCACGTCTCGGTTTCGGACGGCCCGCCTGGTCATTTTGACATGTATATCTTTTGTGGCCCCCAACGAATCCCTGAGTGCCGGGGGCCACAAAAGAAATACATGCTGGCTCCCGGAGGAGGAGGCGGGACGAGGGTCGTGCATACAGGAGTATTTCCTGTTTATACAGCGACCTCTGTAAAAAGTCCCGTCTCCATTGGACGACTGTTCTGTCCATCACAGAAGGTGGGACTTTCTATTAAAGAGCCAGCCGATAAAACAGGAGTTTCTCCTGTATGTCTGTCGGCGCTCATCCCGCCCCCTGCCTGTCTCCTCCGATGCTGCAGATGGGCATGCATCAGGCTGCAATGGTGAGTCTGCATTCAGGGCAATGTGTGGGTGCTGCATTTATGGCACTCGTGAGGCTGTATTGATGGGCACTTGTGAGGATGCATTGATGGGCACTTGTGAGGCTGCATTGATGGGCACTTGTGAGGCTGCACTGATGGGCTGTGACCCTTATTTTGCTTCACAGTTCTTTATTTAAAATGTAAGATTTTTTAACGTGAAGGTGTGTGTGTTATACGACGATAAATACTGTATATCCAAATAACACGCCTGAGCTCATCTCTTCATCACGCACAGCCACAAAGGCAAGAGAATTCTTGTTGGGCCGTGTATTAATACTCGGAGGAACACACTTAGACCAAATTTTAATGGTTCACAGAATGTCAGTCAAAAAAGTCGGCCATTACGCATGTTCACTTCATCAAATCTGGCTCTCTTTGAAAAAAGTTTGGACACCCCTGTTTTACATAATGCAGTAACATCACTACACATAGGACACATAGGACACCCAACGTTAAAGGTGATTTATTCTTCCAAAGCAAATACACTTTTGCAAACTGGTACTGACTAGTATTGCAATGTTTCTCTTCTCCCTCAGTTTTTCTCCATCACTCAGCTAATGAGACCCCAAAGCTAATAGAAAAAGCTAATAGAAAAAGGCAAGGGAAGGTGAAACAAGGGTGATATGCAGGCAACTGACTTCCTCCTGATCAACTGATGATGTCATTCTCCCTTAGGCAGTTGGCAGCTAGAAGGTTGTAATGTTGCACAATGAAAACCTGTGGCTTTGTGTAACTAAAACCTTATACACACGATCGGATTTTCTGCAGACAAAGCGTAGGACTTTTGTCCGAAGGGCTTTGGCCATGAACTTGTATTGCATACAAACGGCAAAGAATTGTCGGCCAACAAACACGAAACTACGTGTTTTTTCCGCTCTTTAGCGCCATCCTTCGGGCAACTTCTGCTAATGTTGTGTTATGATTAGCATTGCTTCTGAGCATGTGTGTTTGTACTTTTGAGTTTTGTGTACGCACGATCGGATAATCCGACAACACACATTTGTTGGCGGACAAATTTAAAGCCTTCTATTCCACATTTGTTGGCAGAAAATCCGACAACAATTGTCCGATGGTACATACAAATGGTCGGATTTTCAGACAAGAGCCTGTCATCACACAATTCCCGTCAGATAATCCGATCGTGTGTACAAAGCTTAACCACTTGACGACCGGCCACCGCCGTTATACGTCAACAAGTTGGCTCGGCTGGGCGAGAGCACGTAATATGACGTCCTCTCTCCCAGCCGCAACTAGGGGGCGCGCACGCGCCCCCCGCTCGCCCCCGACTCCCGTGCGTGTGCCCGGCGGGCGCGATCGCCGCCAGGCACACGCGATCGCTCGGTACAGAGCGGGGACCGGGAGCTGTGTGTGTAAACACACAGCTCCCGGGCCTGTCAGCAGGGGAAATGCTGATCTTCGGTTCATACAATGTATGAACCGAGGATCAGTGTTTCCCCTAGTGAGGCCACCCCCCCCCCACAGTAAGAACACACCCAGGCATACTTAACCCCTTCCCCTCCCTCGTGTTAACCCCTTCACTGCCAGTGGCATTTTTATAGTAATCCAATGCATTTTTATAGCACTGATCGCTATAAAAATGCTAATGGTCCCAAAAATGTGTCAAAAGTGTCTAAAGTGTCCGCCATAATGTCGCAGTACCGGAAAAAAAAATCGCTGATCGCCGCCATTACTAGTAAAAAAAATATAATAAAAATTACATAAAAATACCCCCTATTTTGTAAACGCTATAACTTTTGCACAAACCAATCAATAAACGCTTATTGCGATTTTTTTTTACGAAAAATATGTAGAAGAAAACGTATCGGCCTAAACTGAGGAAAAAAATGTGATATTTATTATAGCAAAATGTAAAAAATATTATTTTTTTTCAAAATTGTCGCTCTATTTTTGTTTATAGCGCAAAAACTAAAAACCGCAGAGGTGATCAAATACCACCAAAAGAAAGCTCTATTTGTGGGAAAAAAAGGACGCCAATTTTGTTTGGGAGCCACGTCGCACGACCGCGCAATTGTCTGTTAAAGCGACGCAGTGCGGAATCGCAAAAAGTACTCTGGTCTTTGGGCAGCAATATGGTCCGGGGGGTAAGTGGTTAACAGACAGGTTTCTTTTACCCACTGGCTTTTATACAATTTTGGGGCAATTTTTGGGCATTTTGCCAAGGCACCCCTGAAGAAACCTCAAGGAACCCCAGGGTGCCTGGGCACCCCGGTTGAAAAAAGCTGATCTGACTGATAACTTATAAATTGGATTGCTTTTATTGTAAGAAAAAGTATAAACATAGCTATGAATCTAGATAAAGAATAGATCCAACAAACAATATTAAAGGTGAGTCTGGCAAATATCTCCTTGTATATGAAAATGACATATGATAGCTAATCCTTATAGTAGCATGTGAATTTTGTAATAACAATGTATTGTGGTGTGGTCACTGTCAGCAAGATCACAAATTATTACTTCTTTTACTATGAGAGCAATATATACAGGGCCGGATTCAGATACAATGGAGTATCTATCCGCGCGGCGTAACGTATCTCAGAAAGAACTTGCGCCCTATGTTACGGCGGCGTAACGTATGTGGTCCGGCGTAAGCCCGCGTAATTCAAATGTGGATGGTGTGGGCGTGTTTTATTGAAATTTACTGTGACCCCACGTATTTGACGTATTTTTTACGAAAGTGCGCATGCTCGAACTTCCGCCGCAAATCATCATTGCTTTAGACGTGAACGTAAATTACGTCCAGCCCTCTTCGCGAACGACTTACGCAAACAACGTGTCAGACACAAACAATGTGCTGACCAGGACTGTCACAGAAATTATACAGCAGAGAGGTATAGGGAAAATTGGCTTCTTGTTAAAGCACACCTCACTCAATCATAAATTAATCTTGCTTATTTAAATTAGATCAAAAGATAACCACTAAACTCTGTTATACGATTTAGCATGTTAATGTCATTTCATAAATTGCTTCAGTTCTTTCAAATTTGCAGCCTTCATTGAAAAAACACCTTGCAACCCTGCCAAGAAGGCTTTTATTCAGGCACTTCCTGTTATATGGTGACAGATGTCTCCCGGTTATGCTCCCACGTTGTCACCACATAACATGCTCCCTTGCTGGGGATCACAAGTGGTTGTGCTGATACACATTGCTCAGACATAGGGGTTGAATTACTAAAGGCAAATAGACTGTACAATTTGCAAAGTGCAGTTGCACTCTGCAAGAGCAATTGCTCCAGAGCTTAGTAAATGAGCAGAAGCTCTGCTGACTTCCATCATCCAATCATGTGCAAGCAAACATGCTATTTTATTCTCCTTGCACGTGATTGGGTATTCTTTGCAAAGTGAAACTACCTCATTTACTAAGCTCTAGAGCAACCGCCCTTGCAGAGCTTGACTGCACTTTGCAAAGTAGTCTATTTTCCTTAGGTATATTAACCTCATAGGCCATTGTTATCAGGGAGCCAGTTCTGAACAATGATATGCAGGCAATGCTAGAGTGAGTGCATGCCAGGGTTGCCAACTTTCAGTAATTCTACGAACAGTTTGTAAAATCCATACTTTTTGCATCTGTCCTTGAATGTCCATTACGGAACATGTAGGCTACATGTCCGTAACTGACATTCATGGACAGATGCAACATCTATGGATTTTACAAACTGTTTGTAAATTTACTGAAAGTTGGCAACCCTGGTGCATGCAAACATGAAGTTGGCGAAAGAAGCTGGAGGAGATATAAAAAGATTTTTGACAACCTGGGCAAAACCTAACGCAATAAACCAGACAGGACTACTTATCTTTAGAGTGATAGGAACAGGCTATCCCTGATATGCCGTGTATGCTGTGTAAGCCTATAACCTGGAAAGAAGAGTACTCTTCAGAGTAGGCCCGATCTGGACATCTTCCGATGTAGAAGAAAAGTAAGCATGGTGTGCCTTTCTTTTGCTGCATTAAGTTTACTTGGCTGACCACTGTGCTTACGGTCTTCAACATTGCCCGATCAATGGTGTCCTCAATGCTGAGAAATACAGACAGATATTTATCCATCACACTTAACCATCAGGGAGGAGTGTGATTGGTCCCAAATTTTTTTGGCAGCAGGAAAATTACCAAACATACAGCCAATGTCATTAAAACATCTTCAGTGTACAGAAGAGTAAGGAGTTCTGGAACAATGGGTTGGCCCCCACAGAGCCCTGATCTCATCATCGAGGGATCTCTGGGCTTACATTGACAAAAGGATATGAGGCAGCCTACATCCACAGACGATCTGTAGTTAGTTCTCCAAGATATCTGGAACAACCTACCTGCTGAGTTCCTTCAAAAACTGTGCAAGAAAGCACCAAACAATTGATGCTTCAAGACTTCAAGAGTGTGTTAACTAATGTCTGTGTGCATGAGGTGTAAGTGTTTTGTCAGCAGTCAGCCATTTCACACAGCAGCAGTCCCTTAAAGCAGAGAGAGAGCCTTGAGTATCAGTCAGCTAATTAACGAGATCTAAATAACAGGTACAACATAGGACCTAGGAATAAAGGCCAGAAACAAAGCTGTACAAAGCCTCTGGGATCAATGACCCATAACAGGGCTTATTATTGTTACAGGCCTAAGTTTGCTTCCTCAAAAGCAGACACCTATCATGTATAGGTGAAATGTACATACTTTTACACCATTCAAATCCTACCAGCCAGTGCCTCACTATATATTGTATATATTTATTTTAGAGCCTCTAGTGTAGTGCTACAAAGACTCATAGATAGTCTCATTATCCTAATGGCCTACTAATCAAGATAACGAGTCAGAAAAGGTTACTGATGTTCTAGTTTAAAAACGGGAAGTTATATAGCAAAACAACTGGATTTACACTCTAAATGGATGCATAGAAAATATTAAATTAGCAAATGGAACTGAGAATTCCCATGTTAATACACGGAAATCACCAAGTCAGCCTTTAGGGCTTTTGTAGTTCTCTTATCTGTTAGAGTCTCCATAAGGGAAACAATATAAGATCAACGAAGAAGATTATGCAGGAAATGGCTGGAGTGGTGTTAAAGTGTTCAGTTACATCATTTCTATTTGCTATTACTTCCTAATAATAATCTGTTAATGCCCTAAAATCAGCAGATCTGCACTGAAAAAAATAAACTTTGTGTAATAATATTTCATTGGACATCTGGATTCCCACAAATTACCCAAGTGTTGACATACAAAATGCATGTTGTGCTAAGACCTCTTTTAAGAGAGCTGTTGTGAAAAGAAGAGACGAAAGAAGAAAGTCAATGCATATTTTTGCTATCGCTGCTTGATGTATAACAGGCATAGCTCAACAGATGTGGAAAACAATGCATTTATTTTCACTATACTAACGCACAGGGCCCCATAAAAAAAGAAAATAAATAACAGCGTCCGATGTTGTCATTCAAATGTACAAAGAGTGATTATAAAATTTAAGTTATAATTTTTCTAGCCTTAATGTAATTTTTGTAAACTGAGCTGATTTTTCTAAACCTAGCAACACAGATTGGCTCCTGATAAGTCTTTCAGGAGGAAGCAGGTCTTTGTTTTTACCGAGCATGCACACACAATGTTTGCTAAATGTCCATTGTCTGAACCTAATGATGACTTCTCTATACTCTGGTGGTATCAGTTGCTTTAAGCCACGTACACACAGTTCCGAATGTTGGAAAACAACGGCCAGTTTAAAAAAAATGGCCGACATTCAGGGTGTGTATGCTGGTTTGTCCGACAGAAGCTGGCCATTCGCCTGCCTTCTGTCAGACGTGCATGCTGGAAAACCAGCATCCGACCGACTCCCGATCAGTGCTCTAAGCCAATGGCAGAGAGCACTGATTGAAGTGTTCTGACAGGAGAGCCATCCCTCTGTCAGAACCCAACAGCTCCGCTGGGGAGACCGCTGAACTGACCTTGCATAGTTAGTACAGCGGCTCAGTACTAACAGTGACAGTGACGGGGTTGAACAAAAAAATAACTAATAGTGTGTACCCGGCTTTAGAATAAAATGCTTTACAGATTGTGGTGAATGATACAAATCTCCATTTGTTTTGATGCATCTTTTGCATATGTTAGCTATTACGTGAATCCTAATATATGCAATATGTGTGAAATGGTGGAGTGATTTCAGGTTTTTCTCTGATGCAGTTTACAAATCCTTTAACTAACTATGTTGGCTTAACATATTGTATAATCTGTGGCATCTAAGAATTATCTTTCCCAAAGAGCCATACTGATAAAAGAAAACACAAGTCCATAACTTTCAAACCGGTTAAATTTGACTTTACTTGAAGCAGAACTTTACCTATAACAACCTGATAAAAAAATGATGTTCATTAGCAAGGAACATACATTCCACATGAATAATTATGCTACCAAAACTAGTGTATGCTGTAAATAGCCTCCAGCATTGCTCCTGTTTTTTCTTGCTGGAGGCTGCCATTTTGCCTAAGACCAGAGCCCCTGAACAGCAGTAAGTCATAAAGTGTAAACACATCAATTTAATGGTTTCAAAAAGCAGTTACATTCCTGGAACGCTGGAATTGTCCTCGACCAAACTGTCAAACCATCAAATGGCTGGAGTCATAACTGATCACATATGCAGTACCATAGCAGTTGCAGATCAAACAGTATTGAGAGCATTTTGGTTGTGTTTACTTTTATTGAATTGTACTTTCCACCATGTGTAGTTTTCTATATTTTATTTTTTCATCTTTTCAGTTTTTGGTTAACAGCAATTCAAGTTTCAGCTGCCCTGGTCATAGTCTTCTGCCTAGTCCTCTATTGGGATTTTGTTTTCTTATATGGGCATGGTTAACCTCTAAGTAAGCTTTGCTCTGCGTTTTATTCTGTGTATATCCAAATGCTTGTACTCCCATAAATAAGAGCAGAACTCTCTCTTTGCATGGAAACCTGATTCGTTTGTTTGGCTTCCACATATATTTAACATATATACTGTACACGTAGTCTTGACGTGTTTGATAAAGCTAAACTCCAGGCAGATATAATAAAAACAACAATGTATTTGTTCCAATCACATTTTAATTAAAAAATCATTAAGATCCAGTTTCATTTTAATTTAAAAATAATTAAAAGTACCTGGAAAGTACTTTACAAAATCACTTATGCAAACAGGGGGTGCTTCCTGAAGTTCGACAAAATATGGGCCTATGGCTGGAAGATGACATTACTGCATAGTCCTCGCATATATCTGGGACTGGGGATGAGGAAGAGTTTGATCATCTGCTCCATAATTGTATCCTGCTATTTAGGGAGGCCTGAGTCGGCTGTTATTACTGCTGTCGTAATGAGTTAAACATGAGCCAACACACACTTATATTCTCTTTATGGTATACTTTTTTAATGTTGATTTTCTTTTTCCCCTATTTTGGTTTGCGGGGTTTGTTTGTGAGCACATCAGTGGGTCCAGGATGGCCTGCACCTGCGTGTTCTGGGCCACCTGGTACTTTTTGTGTACCTTCTATGAAATTAATAAAGATATTGTTTAAAAAAAGTGATTCATTTAATGTTAGCACTAAAAAAAACAAAAAAACAATATGTACTAACTGGAAATACATTATAACTTCTCTTAAGCCTCGTACACACGACCGGTTTTCCCATCGGGAAAACTGCCATGAGAGCTTTTGGCCGGTAAAACCGTCCATGTGTATGCTCCATCGCAGTTTTCCCGACAGGAAAACTGCTGTAAAAAAAAAAAGAGAACTGGCTCTCTTTTTTCCCGACAGGAATCTCAGCGTTTTTTAACTTGGCAGTTTTCCTATGGGAAACACTGCGATGGAGCATACACATGGCCGGGATTCCCGACCAAAGCTCCCATGGCAGTTTTCCTGTCGGAAAACCCGGTCGTGTGTAGGTGGAAATGTTACCGAGCAGGTTCTCGGTTTTCCCCTAGGGTTTCCTGGCGGTAAAAAGTCAGCCGGGAAACACGTACGTGTGTATAAGGCTATAGACTTTTCCTTTTCTTTTCAACTGGTACAACTGTACTTTATGACAAACAACATCAAACTTAATGAGTTATAGTTAGAAAACTGTAGTCAGATCAGATTTGTTCCTAAACCTGTGTCTAAGGCTCTGTTTCCACAAATGCGAGTTGTTGTGTGACTTGACACATGAGAAAATCAAAATCCATGTATTTCAATGGTCCGTGTTCTAATTGATGCGACTCAAGTCGCAGGGACTCCAATAAAGGTTTTTGTACTACTTTGTTCTGACTTCGGTGTGACTTGTTCTCACCAGTAGCATGACATCGCATCAAAAATCGCATTGCAAAGTCGCACTGTAAATCGCGCGACTTTGGGGTCACACTAGTGGGAACAGGCACTTAAACTATAGAATTATATGTTTGTGCAACACTATAAACCTCAATCTCATGTTTCCTGTTTAATTGCTGCAGGTGTGGTGTCTCCTTTCCCCACTGTCCCACGCTTTTAGCGTGGGATACTGCTCCCTCTATTTGTGTGACTCCCTGTGTAGCGCCTGTGTACTTTCAGTACAGGTGCTATGTTAAATTTAGAAGGGGGATGAGAGAGTTACTTTGCTCTCATCCATGTTGATTTGTTTAAATTGTGTTTCTGCCAGGCTGGACTGCTCTGTGGGTTCATTCTGTGTTCCAGAGATACCTTTGCATCTCTGGGTGACAGGTGGCGCCAGAGGGAGTCCAGGCAGAGGCGCCTTTCTCCAGCAGCCAATCAGAGGAGTGTTTCCCTCACGGGCATGCTGGGGGAGGGTATTTCTTTGGCAGACGCCATTTTGTGAGGTTGTTCTTCGCCCGTTCCTGGTTCCAGGTGCGGCACCCACCTTTAGGGTGTGCGCACATCACGGGTCCCCCGGCGAGATGGCCTACCAGGCCGGGGCGCACGTGCTACGTGGAGTTCCTGACTCTGGGCCCTCATGGCCCAGAGCAACTAAAGCTGCAAAGGGGCCCCAGTGACTTACTGGGTCCCCACACTTCATGAGGAAGATCCCAAGCGAGTTGTGTTGTTTGATGGGGAGTCGGACTGAGGTGAGCCCGGAGGCAGGTGATCCAACAGGGCTTAGACAATCCATCCGGGATCTGGGTGGCCGGACACTGAGAAGTTGTATGCTGCAACTTGTCAGTCGGTGACCCCAAAATCTAGAAGTCTGCCTGAGGGAGATTCAGGCAAATTATATTCGTTGAGAGGATACGCTCTATTATCTATGTTCCTGAGTAGAGGGCCTGTGGCAGAGGTTCCACTCCTAATTCTAATTCCATTAGAGCCAAGTCGGTGGCAGAGACTTGTTCCTTATCAAAGGTTCTGAGTGATACCTTGGCTGCCAGGTCGGTGTGAGAGGCCTGTCCAGGTACACTATACCCACTCCGGCTGGAATGGCGACGTGAGTTAAAGTCCTATTGGAGGCAGGACTGCTTCCATTATCTATAGGCCTGAATTTGCAAATTCTCCTTCCACCAACCCTTCTCTATCTACCTCAAGTTAACTGTTTGCCATGTTGGGCAAGAAATAAAAGCATAAAAAATGACACCCTGCTGTTTGGACATTCCGTCATTGCTCCTCATCATCATCATCCCTAGACACATCACAGAGGTAACATAACACGCCGTCCCAAATCTAACCAGCGGCTCCTGAGGGGGTAGCGCTACACTTGTATGGTTCGATGTGGTGCCCTCTTCTGGTGGACAATTGATCGGCTGTCGGCCCTGGCTTTCAGGACATTGTGAAGATGTTTTAGAGGATTTCTGGTCATGTGATCTTATGCAAAACCGCCTGTGCGGTAAATATGCTTTGTAATTTCCTGCTTATGTCAGCAAAATGTTTTTTGAATTTCGTATTACTTACCAAATGCAATTTCCTCACAGTCAAACATATCTTCTGAAGAAGACCCGGACGGGTCGAAACACGTCAAGAATTTTGTATTCATGCCCACATACATAGTGTTTGCACTTCTTTGTATTGAGATTTTAGTCATGTACCAGAGCTCATATTTTAACAGTTAAATTGTTTAATCCTGGCGGTTTCAATTAATAAAGTATATTTTTTACTATCCTCATTGCCATTTTGTTAATTTTTGCTGCCTTGAAAACCCCAGTGGGGGAAACCTTCCTTTTTTCACTAGTGGGAACAGAGCCTTAGAAAATCATGGGGGTCATTGTGCTAAACCATCAGTGACTGTTTGCATTGCATCTTGCTGTTTACAATTACTCACCTTGGTGATCTAATAGAATCTTCAGCTTTTTTGGTGTTTGAAACCTAAACTGTCTCTACTAAATACTGAAAAGGAATTTTAACAGTTATCTACACACCTCCAATCAACTCCATTGTGCAACAACGTTAACAAATAAAATGTTGGGATAGCAACCACAAAAAGATGTGTTAAAAGCAACTGATTTGTTAGACAATATGTTATTATAACAAAAACTACAGCCTCAGAACAAAGTCTTAGAGATCTGAGAATGTGATAAAAGGGTTTTATTGACTTGTCTACTGTACTTAGCAATTTTCTAAGCATTTACAACAGGTACTTATGCATGCCATTGTTGCCAGCACCTCTTTGTAATGTGAGACATACACTATGAGCAGCTGTTCTGAGACATAAAAAAAAAAACACAATATATGAAAGCCCTCAACACTATGTAATAGCAACAATAAACTATTACCAAAGGCTGTTAATAAAATAAAGAAAATTAGCACTGTGATCATCTGATGTAAATGCATTTATATTCTACTACTTGATAAATTGACTGATTTGTTTAGTAACTGAGACGACTATCAAAAAACATAAAAGCCAAAGGTAACCAGAAGTGATATTTAGTTTAATCAATCTAGCTGTTTTTATATTTTTGGGCTTTGGAAGAAGAAATTGTCATTAGCGTCAAATGATGAGGTGAGACAGGGAGACACTATATTAACGGTGGAGTAAACACAAGAACAATAGAGGAAAATCATATTCCTAAGTCTACTAGTTTTTAGAAACCAGAAGGTAATTTGTAACTTAGGCATAATACCTTGCAGTTACTAATTCTTTTGTCACTTATCTACGTATACAATCAGGAAAGTTGAAGCAAAGTTAGGACTGATATGCAGAACTGTTACTCAAAGTACAGAAGCAAAAGAGCCAGCATGACAGCTAAGCAACTAGCTCTTTAAAGAATACCTGAGCTGTGGAAGCTATGACCAAAAAAAGATAGGCAGGGGGCAGAGCACTAAGTCATCAATTTTGCCTGACGGTTCCCTGCATTACTTACTAACCATGCCACCAGGGCTGGCACAAGGGGTGAGCACGAGGGAAAGCTTCCCTGGGCACTGAGGTATCATGTGAGGTGGAGGGAAATTGGGGGAGGGGAATGGGAATTTATGGGGGGGGGCAGGGGATAAGAATTGATCTAGGAGGACAAATTTGGGAAGGTGTGCTAGCAGTGGTGATTTGGGGGGGGGGGGGGGGTGTTGGGAGGGGGTATTGGGAAGATAATTTGTGCTAGGACGGGGATATAAAAGTAAATTGGTAGAGGGGAGATTATTTTTTTGGGGGGGGGGGGGGTTATGCTAGTAGGGACGATTGGTGGTATTGTGCTAGGCAGGGACATTTTTGAGGGGACTATTGCTTGGTTGGAGGTTTGGGGGAGGGTAATTTGTGCTGAAATTAGGGATTTGGAGTGTGAAGGGAGAAGATTTGTACTTGGAGGGGATATTTGAGAGGTATGGATTTTTGCTAGGTGGGAATGGGGGTGGGGGGGCTAAAGATTTGTGCTGGGAGGGGTGATTTCAGCAGGGGGACAGATTTGTACTGGGAGGAGGGGGAATTTTTGCTTTGGGGGCGAGCATGCAGATTAGTGCTTTGTTTTTTTAGGGAGAGGAGATTTTTGCTGACACATATATCTTGAGGGTTGTAGGGGGTTAATTTGGCATGTTCGCCCTGGATTTGAATCTAGGTGACCTTGTCCCGGCACTACATGCCACTGTGACTTTGTGTGACATACTTGGTAGAGGAGAAAAGCTTTGCTTTCTCATGTCTCTGATGACTGGTAATCTGATAGCTGACTGGGTAATATTAAAGAAGATCGCTGCAGGGAAAGCAGCAGATTCAGAAAACACAGATCCACCATATTATTGAAGCAGGAAGGTGCTTGCACGGCAAGCTTTCAGGTATAGCTTTCTCTCCAGCAAACAGAACATTTATCATCACAGTAGTGACAACACCAAATCTAACTCCAAATCTTGTCAGAGGCAACAGTGCCTAGAGCATCTCACACTGCACTGTAGATGTAAGAACATCTAAGATACAGAACAAGAACGCATAGGCACAAATGTCAAATGTCAAGAAGGGTACTTTCTGGGTGCTGTTTAGAAACAATCCACATTTCTAAGTATTATTTCAAATAAATCTTCAATGGTTAAACCTTTTAAAATTTCAAGTACCGTAACACTTAAAGCAGTATTATTAAACCCAAATGCAATTATTTGTTATATTGCAGTTTATCAATTCTTAGATGTGATGGCTGCATTCGTTTTCTTCTTTAGGCTTTCTTTCCTTTATTTTCACTTGATGATCTGGCTATTTATTTATTTATTTTTTTAAAAGAAAAAGCGGTCTTTGAGATCAGTTACAGAAATGAGACAAACCATTTACTACTGACTATATGCTTACAATGGTCAGGGTTAATTTATTCATGTAAAACCTTTATCCCAAATAAAAAAAAAAATGTTGCGGTAACTCCTTTTGTGACTGCAGTGTGAGCTGAAATTTGGCTTCAATTTGTTAGTGTATTTAAAATTGGTAGTACATCTAAAGCCTCATACACACGATCAGACTTTCTGCGGACAAAGCCTCAGACTTTTGTCTGAAGGGTGTTGGCCGTGAACTTGTATTGCATACAAACGGCAAAGAATTGTCGGCCAACAAACACAAAATGTGTTTTTTCAGCTCTTTAGCGCCACCCTTTGGGCAACTTCTGCTAATGTTGTGTTAGGGTGAGCATTGCTTCTGAGCATGCATGTTTGTACTTTGGACTTTTGTGTGGTGTACACATGATCGGATAATCCGACAACGCACATTTGTTGGCGGACAATTTTAAAGCATGCTATCCTACATTTGTTGGTGGAAAGTCCGACAACAATTGTCTGATGGAGCGTACAAACGGTCAGATTATCCGGCAACATCCTGTCATCACACAATTCCCGTTGTATTATCTGATCTTGTGTACGGGCCTTAACACTTCCCTCCAACAGACTAACAATGTCCAAAGGTGCCCCTGTGCTCCTTCATTCGGAGGGGTGGGACGCTAATACAGGAGGTGTGTTACTGGTCAGATTACCAGGCGAAAACAGAGGAAAAAAAGCCTCAAAAGAGAAAAGGAATAAACCCACCACATCTAATAATTAGTAAACTACAATATATAAAATTTTTGGTTATGGGTTCATTACAGCTTTAAAATAAACATAAATATTCAGATTGAACATACCATATCTTGCACTTTCCTAGACAAAAAAAAAAGTGATGAAGTAAAAAGCTAAATGCATATGTTCAATATAATTATTAAAGTATTTATTGGATTCACAATTTCCCTTACATCCAGTGTAAGGCTCCATTCACACCTCCGCGACAAGATACGCCGCGTACGCGGCGTATTTTGCCGCGAGTGTGTAACTTTTTTTTTTTTTTACAAAGCCTTGCCATTGCTTTGTATGGCCGAACGCCAATGCCGCCTGAAAAAAAGGGTCAGGGACTTTTTTTCAGGCGGCAGGCGTACGGCGTCTATGAGATGTGAACCATCTCCATAGACAGCAATGGGAATTCTCCCCTCTAGCGGCACAAGCGTCCGGCGTCGTGTGAATGGGCTCTAAATGTCACTGAATTTGCATCTATTATTTGTCTTTTAGATGCTTGTTTAAATGTTTAATTTACTTTTGCTCAAGTATGAATTTATTATAAATTAACTTTCTAAAATATTAAAATAAATCTAATGTAACATAGTTATTTTACTGTCATGCAGATAACTACTAGACATGCCCTCAGCAGTATGCATTTACAGATAAACAGCTATTTCTCAAGCTGTTCAAACAAATCCAAAAGTAGAGATACATATCAGATGTAATGTTTAATGTTTTGTCTACTTACAAGAGTGCAGATATGGAGTATAGTATTTGTATGTTAATCAAGGGTTTCCGGACTATAGATTTTTTTTTTGTTTAGACAACAAATTTGAGTCTCCAATAGCATTTATACCACAATACTAAAATATGTACAGTGATACCTCGGTTCACGAACGCTTCTGTTCACGAACAACTCGGTTCACGAACAGGAAAGTTCATAAAAATATGCTCCGGTTCACGAACTCCGCCTCGGTTCACGAACAGGAGCCGCGGCCATTTTAATGCTATTTCCCGGCTGTCACATGGTCGTGACTTTCTGTAGGAAGACCGTGGAGAGAAGAAGACACACAGAAAGAAGTACTGTGAGTACTCTGCAAACATTTTGAGTGATTTTTTGATTTTTGGTGTGCTTTTTAGCACATACAGTACTGTACTGTACTACAGTACTGTCCTTGCTGTATTGTACAGTTCACTGAAGGAGATCCCCCTGATGTCCTTATGGAGGGGGACTCTCCCTCCAAACAATAACTGCCTCCCACCTGCCTTCCTCCATGCCAGAAGTCATCTCAAGCAAGGTTAGTGTCCTCTCTTTATACATTACTATACTGTACAAATTTCCATGTAATTTGTTTCATATTTTTGTGCTTCAAAAACCCCCAAAAAAAGGTCAGCACGGATTAACTGGATTTACATTGAACCCTATGGGAAAATGTGCCTCGGTTCACGACCAATTCGGTTCGCGACCAGAGTCAGTTCACGAATTAAGTTCGTGAACCGAGGTATCACTGTATTATTAATAGTTAAAATATTAAAATATATCATAGAGAAAGATATATGCTTTAAACTCAGGAAGGTTTAGTTACAAATGCTGCGAATGTCCTTATTATGACATGCTTTGGAATATTTCACATTTATTCAAAATATGTACCTCCAACAGGATACAAAGAGATTAGAATAATTTAGTTGTCTGAATCTCTACAAGGTATCTTTTGTGTTTTTTTTTTTCCCCCCTCTGACATGGTTGAGCGATGTGGTCTGGTGGCATGATCAGTTAGTAGACGTGAACTATTTTGACAGTAATATGATCACAGGATGATGGCTACTATGTAATGTGACAGCCTGGTCCAGCTGTTGCCTTTTTTTAAAAAAAAACTAAGGCTGATTTTCTTATTTGTATACAATACTGAAATTCATGCATTAGGGCTCTCCTCTTGACAGACTGGCAATTATTTTTACATTTTTTTTAGGAGCCCCATTGGCTTTAGGAGATTAGGGTGTGCCCAGGTACACCTATGACATAATGATCGTTAACGTTTTCTTTATTATTTCAAGTTTAGTACATTTTGTTTACTATGCTTCAGTTTGTGAATGAATAGGAAGCCATCCAGCACAGAGCACTTCCCATCAGGGATGGACTGGCCATTGGGACTACAGGGAGTTTCCCGGTGGGCCGATGGCTCAGTGGGCCGGCTTCAGTGACAGCGGACTGCCGCCCCCCTCTGCTCTTCTGTCTCTCCCTCCCTGCAGCGCTCACCTGGGGGGAACAAAGAAGCAGGGGGAGGACCAGAGAAGCAGGGGGGGCAACAGAGGAGCATGGGGGGAGCAGACAGACAGCTGACTTAACAGCTATGGCCTGGGAGTTTCTCACTTCTGCCTAATCTTGTCCCATAAGGGGGGCACCAAACTGATTCTTTGCCCCGGATGAAATAATGTCTAGCTTCCCCACTGGTACTGCCTATAAGAGTACCAGTACCAGCCGTTCTACTCTAATAAAGTAGAACAGCTAGTGGCTAGTGAAGGGGGAGAGGGGGCTTGGTTGGCCAGGGGGGTGCAGGAGTTGTCGGCCACAATGGGAGAGACCTGTCAAAGTGGGCCAGGCTGGATGAAGTCCAGGGCCAAATTTCTGTCCCAGTCCAGCCCTGCTTCCCATTCATTCACTGTCCCATGCAGCTGAGGCTGCAGAGAAAAGTATGTGTATTTGAGCTTTGGGGTGCACACCCTAATGCAATGGGCATGCGCACACCTATGGCTGCAAGTACTGCATGCATGTAAACTGACTTCATTGCCAACAAGGACTGCGCAGGAAAATGCCACCCATAGACAGTTCCAATCTTGGCTGATTCAGCAGGGACTGGCTGAGATTCAAACCATACATAGACAGACTGAATGTACCCAAGTTGATCAATCGATCAGCTTGGGTACAACTAGCATGTCAGATTTTTCATGCGAACTTTGCCATCGGCTATAGCCGCTAGAAATGTTCACCGTGTGTTCTTCCAGCCCGGAAAGGCTCCCCGCATCCCCCTGCTGGGAGAACATAATAGCTCTGCAGGAGGGATTGCCTCATCAACACTGACTGTGTTGAAGGGGGAATCAAGCTATTTTGTTTCCTGCAACCAAAATCGCTCCATTTGTGGCTGGCTAAAGAATGCCCAATGCAGCCCAATAGAAATTGTATGAATGGGCTCTTATGCCTCGTACACACGACCGGTTTTCCTGGCAGGAAAACTGCCATGAGAGCTTTTGGCCGTGAATCCCGGCCGTGTGTATGCTCCATCGCAGTTTTCCCAACAGGAACAGGGAACAGGAACAGGAACAGGGAATCCCAGCGGGAAAAATTAGAACATGTTTTCTTTTTTCCTGCCGGTATTCCCGGCAGTCTTTTTCCCATCAGTTTTCCTATGGGGAAACAATGCGATGGAGCATACACACGGCCGGGATTCCCGACCAAAGCTCTCATGGCAGTTTTTCTGCCAGGAAAACCTACTGTTTGTAGGGGGAAAAAGTTGCCAAGCAGGTTCTCGGTTTTCCCGGCTTACTTTTTACCGCCGGGAAAACCGATCGTGTGTACAAGGCATCAGGCTGGATTCACATCTATGGATTTTTAGTCCTTTTTCAATTTTGTAGATTTGCACTACAGAAGGTGTTCCATAGCAAACCATGTTTAACGAACTGTAGTGCAAATCTGCAAAATGCAAAAAGCACAAAAAAAAATGCATAGGTGTGAATCAAGCCTTAAGGTAAAATAAATAATAAAAAATCCCAGAAGCTATTTCATTTCACAAAAGACAGAAAATATATCACACCATAGAGAGATAAGTAGAACTGCTACCACCTATGTGCAATCACTATACACATACACAACAATCAATAAGATAAAAGTGAAGCGCTCCACACTACAAACATGAAAATAGATATAAGACAACAAAACACAATAATGCAAATAAAAATAAGTCCTAAATAAAGCCCCAAATGTCACTTCATATTTCATGTGTGACATTTTGGACTTTATATAGGACTTATTTTTATTTGCATTATTGTGTTTTGTTGTTTAATATCTGTTTTCATGTTTGTAGTGTGGAGCGCTTCACTTTTATCTTATTCATTGTGTCCTTAAGGTGGCAGGAAGTTATGGCTTTTCAATTGTTTGCAGATGGGAACATTTTGATTGCGTTACACATCAATCAGATAATAGAATCAAAGCCTTAGTAACCTCCATTAGTCTAAAATGAAAATTCATAAAAAGTGGCAGAGGCATAACTATCCTACCTTGCCCCAGGAGGGGTTGTCTGCTCAGACAGTGTGACTAGATTATGTGACCAGTGATGTCACTTTAGGGGCCACATCTCTGCAATCATCCCAGCTGGATAATATATTACTTCGGTGTCAATAATTCTTAGTGACAACCCAAGTTCCTTCCATTTCAACTGCTGCACCTGGGCCCCATAGCAGCTGTTGTTATTCCAGACAAGTTAAATCACATGCTGGTTTCCTTACACATCACAGGCAATCTACGAATCTCTCCATTTTGCTCAACTCACTCAATTAGGGCCTGTGTCTATGGCATCAGGTTGACATCACTGTGAGACACTTCAGAGAGCATTTCACCTGCAGTGTACCTGCTTCTGACCTCAATTTAACGTGACAGTAAGCTCTGGAAAAAAAATATATTCAAGTATGTATTCTTAACTCAGAAAAGTACCTTCTATTGCTCTCTGCCTCCTACAAATCTGCAGACTTCATATTTTTAGTGTTTGGATATCCTGATAGACAGTGGTGCTTGTTCTCGATGGTCAAACTGTATGTAGGAATGTAGTTACTCTCTTGCTTCCTCCAAAGATGGGCTTGGGTCTTCAAATTATTCCCCCCCCCCAGTAGTTCAAGAACTACAATTCCCATCATGCCTAGTTATGTCTGTGAATGTCAGAGTTTTACAATGCTTCAATGCCTCAATGCCTCATGGGATGTGTGGTTCCGCAACAGCTAGAGGGCCGTAGTTTTAAGTTCCCTGAACTATGGGATTTGTAGTGTGCATGAAAAAAAAAAAGTGTTGGCTAACAGAGCCAGTCCAGGCTGGGAAAAGATTGTGACCACATGGTCAGGATCCACCCATAAGCCTGGACCTGTACCTGGCTCAGCCTCTTAGCAAGCCTCTGAGAGACAGCTGATCCTGCCCCCTTCCACACCCTAACGCTCTAATGAGGGCAGGGGGGGGTCTCAGAGCAGAGAGCAGTGACTGACAGTCACCAGTTCTCTGCTCACGGAGCTCTGAGAACTGAGCGATCAGCAGTCTTTCATCGCTCAGTTCTCAGCCACCTGTGCCCATAATATGCAGGCAACTGTGCCCATAATATGCAACCAACTGTGCCCATAATATGCAGCCAACTGTGCCCATTCTATGCAGCCAATTGTGCCCATCATATGCAGCCAACTGTGCCCATAATTTTTGCAGCCAACTGTGCCCATCATATACAGCCAACTGTGCTCATAATGCCCATCATATGCCCATCATATGCAGCCTCTGTGTCCAGCAAATGCAGCCACTGTGCTCATCATATGCAGCCACTGTGCCCATCATATGCAGCCACTGTGCCCATCATATGCAGCCTTTGTGCCCATAATATGCAGCCACTGTGCCCCGCAAATGCAGCCAACTGTGCTCCATCAATTGCAGCCTTTGTGCCCATAATATGCAGCCACTGTGCCCCCCGCCCACTGTCTGCCTGGCACTTACCCTATTGTGGTGGTGGGTCAGGCAATGGGACAGGCGACGAGATGTGTGTGGCAATGGATGCAGGACTCTACTGTGTGTGTCTTCTTCCTGTTCTGCATGGCGGCCAATGGGATAGTTTCTACCTTCAGCCAGTCAGGTGCCCAGTATTACATCTGAACCTCCTGATTGGCTGAGAGAAAGTTCTGTGTTAGCGTGTTAGGGTTAAAATCGCCCTGGATGCACTGCAAGCGCAATGGTTTGTGCTTGCAGGGCACCTTTTTTGAAACTTATTAGAGCTATGGGTCTAATCAGGTGCTTCAAACCCCCATGAATCTATCCATAGTACACAGAGGGGGAGGCTGGAGAGAAGGGGTGGCGACTCAGCGCCCCTAATGGACGCACTGCCACTGGGTGGCATGCAGCACTTCCTTGATAGATTTTCCATGTTATATCCTTTGGCAAGAGGCTGAGATGCAAAATACTACACAGAACTACTTGCCAATTAAATTTGCAAAAATGTTAAGATGCAGAAAACTGACTGAACCTATTCATACCCCCCTAAACTACAAAACTAAAACATTTTGTGCGAAACTTATCTTCATTGCTTTTTTATTTATTTGGTGAACATTTGTCTTTAAAGCGGATCTGAACCAATGAAAAGACATTTAATATATGACAGTTTACCAGTCCTTAGATGTGATGGCTGCATTAGTTTTGTTTTTGCAAGTTAAGTACAATTTCTGCAAGTACAAAAAATACCTGTTGATACTTATAGAAATCCAGTGCCCTTTTACTCTGGGGCCACAGTCGTTGTTTTTTTTCTGGTCTACATCCACTTTAAGGGTTGGGGAGCTGCAATATATTACATTTTTGTTTTGGAGTTTATTACTGCTTTAAAGAAGGAGAAGTAAAACAGCCACCATATGTAAGATGCAATATACTACATTTTTGTTTTTGGGTTTAGATATCTTTTAAACTTTCAAAGCTCACATCCTCCTTAATCTTGGAAATGTGGCGAATCCTGAGACAATTCCAGTTATACACTGATGGTGCAAATGTGTCTTTGCTATTGAAGTGAAACATAGCGGGTGGCACAGTTGCTAGAACTGATTTAATACTGTGATACAGAACTTTTACTCCATTAGGATGCTACCTGCATAGATTTTGTACAGCAACCTAGTGTTTGTGTGGGCTCCTGCTATCTCCTGCAATATAGTGACATGCTGGCAGGTTAATTGGTTCCTGACCAAAATTGTGTTAGAATGTGAGTGAGTACCTGTGTGACTGTTATAAGGGTATTCAACTGTTATATGATTAACTTTTCACTGCATGGAATGCTTGTTAAATTTTTTTAGCGTCACCCCCATGAGGGTCGCTAGAAGATGACTGACCCCAAAGGTTGCCCTGACCTTGCAAGCCCCTCGACACCTATGACATTCTGGGTTCAGACATATTTTAACCACTTCCTATCCGGGCCATCGACAATTGACGGGCACAAGGCAGCTCTAATATGCCGGGAGGCCATCAATATACGGCCTCTGGCCTTCCGCCGCTGGGGGGGAAGGGGGCGCCGCCGGCGGCACGCGCGTGCCCACCGCATCACTCAGGTGCCGATGCGCGCGCCTGGCGGCCGCGATGTACGCCAGGTACCCGCGATTGGCAGTCAGAGAACCAGGGACGTGGATCTGTGTGTGTAAACACACAGATCTACGTCCTGTCAGGGAGAGACCGATGGTGTGTCCCTTGTACATAGGGACAACCATTGGTCACCTCCCCCAGTCAGTCCCTTCCCCCCATAGTAAGAATCACCTAGCAGGGAACACATTTAACCCATTGATCGCCCCCTAGTGTTAACCTCTTCCGTGCCAATCACTGCATATTTATAGAACTGTTCGTTGTATAAATGTGAATGGTCCCAAAAATGGGTCAAAAGTGTCCGAGTGTCGCAGTCCTGACAAAAATCGCAGATCGCTGCCATTACTAGTAAAAAAAATAAAATGAAAAAAATGTCATAATTTTATCCCCTATAACGTTTGCGCAAACCAATCACTATACGCTTATTGCGATTTTCTTTTACCAAAAATATGTAGAAGAATACATATCGGCTTAAACTGAGAACATTTTTTTTTTCAAGGAAAAAAATGGGATATTTTTTATAGCAAAAAGTAAAAAATATTGTGTTTTTTTTTCAAAATTGTCCTTTTTTTGTTTATAGTGCAAAAACAAAAACAAAAATGCAGAGATGATCAAATACCACCAAAAGAAAGCTCTATTTGTGGGAAAAATGGGACATCAATTTTGTTTGGGAGCCACGTCGCACAACCGCGCAATTGTCATTCAAAGCGTGACAGCACTGAAAGCTGAAATTTCGCCTGGGCAGGAAGGGGGTATATGTGCCCAGTAAGCAAGTGGTTAAAATGATAATGCAATTACACAGACGCCAGACTGCAGCAAAGTAAACAAGTACAGTAAAACCTTGGATTGAGAGTAACTTGATTTAAGAGGGTTTTGAAAGACGAGCAATGTTTTTTAATACATTTTGACTCGATAAACGAGTACGGTCTTGATATACAAGTAGTGTCATGTCACAACTGAGCATAAAAGAGAAAAGAGTCGCCTCTAAGTGTAGCAATATGGTTACATTTAATGAAGGTACAACATTTAGCAACTCACATGGTGGATGAATAAAACATGCACATCTAAGTATGGAAGGATCTGGGGTAAATATGTCCACATAAACCATCCTCTGCACCACCATCGACATCATCCCTTCCACGCTGCGCTCTTCGAGAGCTTCAAGCCACGCTATAAGATTGCTCTACTACAGGGTTGTCTACCCTGTCACAATTGCAAACTGTGAATCTCAGGATTCATCACATTTCCAAGATTAAGGAGGATGTGAGCTTTGAAAGTTAAACGATATCTAAACCCAAAAAACAAAATTTTGTATATTGCAGCTTACATATGGTGGCTGTTTTTCATTTTTTTTTCTTTAAAGCAGTAATAAACTCAAAAACAAAAATGTAATATATTGAGAACCAGCGGTGTGAAGGATGGTCTATGTGGACAGCTTTACCCTACTTAGATGTGTCTCTTTTAATCATCAATCATGTGAGTTGCTAAATGTTGTACCTTCATTAAATATAACCATTTTGCTATACTTAGGCGCCTCTCTTCTCTTTTACACTATGTAGCTCCTGCTGGATTTTGCTTCTAATCCCCTTGTGGAGGCTTCCATTTGTGGATGGACATTTTTTGGTTACACAACCTATTACATTGCTGTAATATTTTTATATGAACTGAAGAATTTAGGAATAAATTGTTGTGGGACAAATCATCTGAGTTTCCATTATTTCTTATGTGTAAATTCGCTTTGATATACGAGTGCTTTGGATTACAAGCATGTTTCCGATACGAATACTGCTTGCAATCCAAAGTTTACTGTATTTCACTTAAAGGACAAGTACAGCCAAAGTTTGTTTGGCTGTACTTCTCGCATGGATCACAGGAGTGCAATTTGTTTTGCACTCCTGTGACCCATTTTCAGCAGAGAGTGGGCTGAAGTCTGCTCTCTGCTGACATCCCAGAAGTCGGTCCAGGCACCACACTATTATGACCACGGAGTCAGGATTCACCAGATTCCTGGACCGATGATTGGTTCAGCCTCTCAGCGAGCCGCTGAGAAGTGGAGCCGGCAGCCCCCACCCCCTCCACAGCTCAGCGCTCCAGTGAGCAAGGAGGGGGGCAGAGCAGAGACTGACAGTCTACAGCTCTCTGCTCGGGGAGCCGTGAGAACTGAGAAATCGGCGGTGTTCGATCACTCGTTTCTCAGTGTAGAGACGCCGGGGGACAGATGCTGCAGTATGTGCAAAGTGGTTCCTTTTGAGGCCTTAATGTGAAGAAATGGAATAAAGGTATCTGCATGCAGTGTCTTTGTAGGGTGTACAGAGGATGGGCTTCTGTCCGCTCACCAATCCTTATGACACCAAGGCTCAAGGGAATAGGATGTCCCAGAACAGACTCCTCAAGAATCAACAACCAGAGAAGGGTGCCCAGCTGCACACCTAGCGATGCTGTGATTCATTGGGGTCTGTATCGGTGATGATGGGCGTGACCCCAACAGTCACGCACCTGACAGGGAGCTGGCGATGGTGAATACACTCACACACTCACCAGAGACTCTTGACGCCACCTAGGTCGTGCCACCTGCTTGCATTACTCCAAGTGTTTGAGTCCCTGCTCTCAGCTGAAGGCTGTGGTCCCAAGAGGAAAACTCCTTCCCAGACTAGGCAATATATGTCCTCAACCAGCATTTTGCTCTCTCTCCCAGCCAACTGGAACTTGTAGTCTACAGAAGTCTGGCTCCAGTGAAAATCCTGGCTCCTTGGACCACATATCCCAAGATCCGTTGCTCTCAGCTGTGATCTCTGCTCGCTCTGCATTCAGGAGATGATGACACAGTGTCCATGTTGAGCACTAGAGGGCTCCTGAAGCTGATGTTACAGAATGTCCCAAGTTGACACATGCAAAGTTAGCCAGCACCTGGCTACATATTATTATCACCTATCTCTATTCATATGAAAACTCATGAGTTGTTGGCATTCACCAAATTTTACAATTAGAAGATAGACGATGGTCAAATTTAGGGATTAAATAAAAAAAGCTGATGATATCCTAAGCAAGAATAAACATGTTTTCGGGTATTTGCCATCTTATGAGCTCATTCACTTTTCATAACTAACAAAATGCATGGAAACCTATATGATTAATAGGGGAAAACCAGCACACAGTAATTACACTATAAAGGTTTTTCACTTTTTATGAAAGTAGACTTTAAAAATAAATTTCTTCTTGGATCACTTACTTGCACCTCTCCAATAAACCCACAGGCTGAGACATAAAGAAGTTACTTTTTTACAACGTGACTATACTTGGCACTGCAACTCAGTGTAAAGAACAAATTTCCACTTTGGTGTACAAGGGTAGATTGGTGCTTCTGCTACATGGAGAGTTCAGAATCTTTGTCCATGGTTCAATGCAGTTATTTACTAAAACGGAAACACACAATCTGGTGCAGCTGTTCATAGAATTCAATCAGCTTCCGGGCTTTATTGCCAAAGCTTAATTGAACAAGATGCACCAGATTCGGTGTGTGCTCCAGTTTTAGTAGATAACCCCCTATTGGGTGCTCACCATTATGATTGGTTGGCTTTATAAATGCATGATTGGGCAGTAAGCCAAGTTTAACTTGGTCAAGTAAGAAGGAAGATCTCACACAATGAATAGTAAGAGATCTTATCATTTTTATCTGAGCCAAGAAAAAATAAATTGATGTCTCAAGAATCAGGATTACAAAAGAAAAGTATATTCAAGAATCATGATTATGATTCTTATCACTCAGGAGTTACCCAAGAAAAGATCCAACAAATGTTTCATATGTTACTCGAATTTGTCACATCTGCCTATAGACTTCCTTATGCCGCGTACACACGATCGGTCAAACCGATGAGAACGGTCTGATGGACCGTTTTCATCGGACCAAACCGATCGTGTGTGGGCCCCATAGGTTATTTATTCATAGGTAAAAAAAGCAAACTTGTTTTAAATTTAACGATGGATACCTAACCGATAGAAAAAAAAACAATCGTTTGTAGGCACGTCCATCGGTTAAAAATCCACGCATGCTCAGAATCAAGTCGACGCATGCTTGGAAGCATTGAACTTCGTTTTTTTCAGCACGTCGTTGTGTTTTACGTCACTGCGTTCTGACACGATCGTTTTTTTTAACCGATGGTGTGTAGGCACGACTGACCATCAGTCAGCTTCATCGGTTAACCAATGAAAACAGTCCATCAGACCGATTTCATCGTATGGACCGATCGTGTGTTCAGGGCATTAGGGACCTGGATAGTTCAACTCCATCCAAAACATTTGGACTGCTGTAAAGTTTTTTTTTAATGATTTCTGTGTCCATAACTGAGGGCTCCTTCTAATTCATGTAGGGGCATAACGGAATCAGAAAGTGAAGGAAAACCTCCCCAAAAGGGGCCATAGGCAAATTTTTACTATTTTTTTCAAAACTTGAATACCTTTGCTATCTGTGCTCACAGACATTTTGTAAAACAAGGGCAGAAATCAATGTCCCCACTGTATATGGAAAAGAAGGGTAGGATCTGATTAATCTAGATTAGAGCATTTACCCAAAAACACACACCTCATCCCAAAGAATATGGGAGAAAAATTGGACAATGGCGGGACTATAACGGTGCAAATATAGTCCTGCCATTGTCCAATTTTTCTCCCCACTGTATAGTCACCAACATTACATTTGGTCACAATGGAAAATTAGAAAAATCGGGTGCACAAATGGGGGCGCCTCCTTATATAGTTCCTCAAAAGGTATTGAAAACAATACAAAACGATTAAAAACAGTAGAAAACACAATAAATCATAGAATTTCAAACCAGCTGCCCATCCAAAAAGTGTAAAGACACCTTGTATACTGGTATACAAGGTGTCTTTACATTTTTTGGATGGGCAGCTGGTTTGAGTCTATATGGTTTATTGTTTTTTTATGTTTTTTTTATTATTTTCAATACATAATACCTTTTGAGGAACTATACAAGGAGATGCCCCCATTTGTGCACCCCATTCTGATTTGAGTAAATATGAAGAAAGGCTGAGCTTTAATGACCTGTCGTTTCTACCTTCTACTGGTACAGTTAATACTTTTTCCTTTATAGATATGTTTTCAGGTTACACTACTTTTATGAAGGGCATGGTTCTCTACTTAAGGAAATCTCTATCACAGTAGTTATTCTAACTCCAGGGCAAAAAAGCAATGACATGTGAAAAACAGACTTCGCACTCCTGCTTTTCAGGGCAGCAGAATTCCTGGATCATGCTGCTGTTGGCTTAGTCTTTATGAAACATCTGGTAGAAATTATTATTTGGGTCTCTGCATCCGTTTGCACCTGCTTTCCCCCCCTCTGTGAAAATAATAAATGTGTGACTTATAAACAAATACGCAGCAATTATGGTGGTGCAAAAACGTGCTGCTTATCTACCCAATCAACTGTTACTTCCAGCGCATGTAACCGCACACTGAATATTTGTCTACTGCTCATTTCCTGCCACTTAAGGCAATTGTCTACTCCTTACAGGACTTCCATTTAATCTTGCCCAGGACCAAGCCAGAGCATTGGCACGCAGGAGAAAAATCACACACACAAGGCATCACTTAAGATGACAAGAGCCAGACCTGCAGCATAGCTTTACAGAACCCACAGTGTTTATTATAGGATGGAAATCCTCTTGCTAAATAACCATTTAAGTATGCTAGTCAGTACATTTACAAATCATAAAAAGTCCTGCAAACTTTTTAGCGTGTGTAGTGTTGGTAAGTCAAAGTATTTAGTAAATTGTTTTTAAGAAGTTTCTAAACTATAAGGCATTAGCGCAAATTTAAAATGAATGTGAAATAAAGACTTAAACCATTCAATTCAGACAGATCCTCATTTTGCTTAAAAAAAATGAAACCTGTTCATTAAAAAAAAAAAATGATGAAAAAATATAATAAAAAAAAAATAATAATAATAAAAAAAAAATATATATATATATATATATATATATATATATATATATATATATATATATATACACATGCAGTATATATATATATATATATATATATATATATATATATATATATATATATATATATATATATATATATATATATATATATATATATATATATATATATCACACATTTTAATAGAGTGAAAACCTGATTCTGCATTATTAAGCATTGAGACAATTTCTAATTCCCACGTACCTTGAAAACTCTGCAAACCTGCTTGCAGCAGGGGTAAGGTATGCACCTACAGTTATCCAAAGCAGCAGCAACATGTCTGAGCTCAGCACACCTCCTGGAAATCTCATTTTAGAATGATGGGTACCAGAAGATCCTTTCTTCTTCCTGATGTGTCCTATTTCATTAACTCTTATCAGGCCTGCTCCTTGTATAGTGTGCTATTCCCTAGCAGGCTAGTCTCTCCATCTCTGATGTTGGTGGAATAGCAGCACTTCAAGCAATGAGAATGAGAAGCAGTTCTCTTCTCTGGCTTGTCTTTTGTTGGGTGGAAGCTCTGCCTTTTTCCTGCCTTCAGCAGCTGCATGCAACTCTTGGCTGTAGTGAAATTCCAGCCTGTCTGCCCTTGCACTCATTGATGACAGCGCAGGAGGTCGGTGGGTTGTGACAAGACTTTACATTGGGAGGAGTGGGCTGCATATACTGTGAGCGTTATTACATTTAACCCCCAGGCTCCCACAACTACCTAGACAGAGAATGGCATGAAACCTATAATCATACTTTTAAGTTACTTTTCAACGTTCTGTTCCTTTAATTTATTTTATCATAGAATGATATGGGCTAATCAAATGAAATATGCCTGTATGCCAGGTAAACCTAATGCTTGAAATAAAGCAATACTAAATTCTGGTTTAAAAAATAATAAATCGTGTGTTCTTAAGTAAAAAAGTGCATCATTTTGCTCCTAGCCGTCTCTAAATCTACAAGTTTATTTTTATATTTTGCGGCTGTGACCCGACTTCCTTTTAAAGCCTCGTACACACGTCCGAGGAACTCGACGGGCGAAACACATCGTTTTGCTTGTCGAGTTCCTTGTGAAGCCGCAGAGGATCTCGGCGAGTCAAATTTTCCCATTGCCGTCGAGGAAAAAGAAGACATGCTTTCTTTTTTGGCCCGACGAGATCCTCGACGGTTTCTGCCGAGAAACTCGGTCATGTGTACGAGGCCTTAGAGAATGTCTACATTCAGGCCTCGTACACACGACCGAGTTTCTCGGCAAAAAACAGCAAGAAACTTGCTGGGAGATATTATTTTGCCGAGGAAACTGGTCGTGTGTACATTTTCGTGAAGGAAACTGTCGAGAAACTCGACGAGCCAAAAAGAAAGCATGTTCTCTATTTCCTTGACGGGAATGGAGAAAATTGGCTTGTCGAGTTTCTCGACGGCTTCACAAGGAACTCGACGAGCAAAACGATGTGTTTCGCCCGTCGAGTTTCTCGGTCGTGTGTACGAGGCATCATTCGCCATCGTCCCACTGTATGTAGGAACGCAGCCACCCTCCTCTCTTGCTCACTTCTAAGAACTATGGACTGTGGGATTTGTAGTGTGCATAGAGCAGTACACATGGCTGCAAGTATTATGTACTACTCATCCCCAACAAAAAAGTGATGGAGAAAAGAAGAGGCACAGAAGCTCACAGGGATTGTTTTAAGGAAGCATAAAAACACAGTAGGGCTGATTTACTAAAACTGGAGAGTGCAAAATCTGGTGTAGCTGTGCGTGGTAGCCAATCAGCGTCCAACTTTAGTTTGTTCAACTAAGCTTTGACAATAAAAACTGGAAGCTGATTTCTATGCAGAGCTGCACCAGATTTTGTACTCTCCACTTTTAGTAAATCCACCCCTTTAAAACAATTTCATGAATAGTAGATGACAAGTCAAGGCTTTTAAGTAGTGGACGTGTAAGAATTATTTTTAGAGAATATAGATATATTAGTGTCACTGTAAACTGGACTTATTTACAATGTGATTTTTTTCAATTGTTCTTTAAGCAAATTTGTCAGAATCCGGGTTAGTTCAAACTGAGCTTATGATCAAAAATACATAATCATAATTTACGGTCAATGAAAAGTGCATGTCAAAGCAATTAGCTGAAATTATATGCAAATTTCAACCTTTCCTGTGCAAGTTCTGACTACTCCCAAGTCTCCTTATTGGCCCTTTGAGAAGTGGTCAGTCTCACTGAACAATAGAAAGTAATTTGCACTATGGGTAATCTTTACTTTGTACATCATATTCTCAGAGTAATTTGCCCAATACAGTATGTGTCAGGTACCCATAGCTCCCAACTGTCCCTGATTTCGAGGGACTGTCCCTGATTTGGAGCAATGTCCCTCCTCATTTGTCCCTCATTTTGGTCGGATCTATATAGTTGTATATAAAATGCACGTTTTATCTATCAAAAAGTGTTTCCCAGTGCTGAACTTATCATCCAATTTCTAAATTGCTGCATCTGTAAATTAAGCCAATATAAAGGCATAGTAGTGGTTAAAAAATGCTGATAGCGGCGGTTTACCACGTGATCGCTCCGTCCAATGACGGAGCGATCACTTGTAAACAAACCGGCTCTGTACCGAATGGTACAGTGTGAGAGGAGAGGGGGGGAGAGAGCAGATGCAGCACGAGTGCTGTGGGCTGGATCTGTGACACATGCAGTCACAGATCCAGCCAGCCATCCATCCCTGCTCAGCCATCCCTGCCCCATACTGTGCAATACTACACACCTATACTGTGCAATACTCTGCAATACCCCACACTACTCTGCAATACCCCACACTACTCTGCAATACCCCACAATACTCTGCAATACCCCACAATACTCTGCAATACCCCACAATACCCTGCAACGTCGCCTATGGGGATTTTTAAGTAGCAAAGTTTGTCGCCATTCCACGAGCGTGTGCAATTTTGAAGGGTGACATGTTGGGTATGTATTTACTCGGTGTAACTTCATCTTTCACATTTATGCAAAAGAATGAAGAAAACATACTAAATTTGCTAAATTTTATAACAGAAACAAAGAAAAATTCTTTTTTTTTACATAATTTTCAGTCTTTTTTCTCTTATAGCGCAAAAAATAAAAAACCCAACGGTGATTAAATACCACCAAAAGAAAGCTCTATTTGTGTGAAAAAAAGGACGAAAATTTCGTTTGGGTACAGTGTTGTATGACTGACTAATTGTCATTCAAATTGTGAGAGCACCGAAAGCTGAAAATTGGTCTGGGTATTAAGGGGGTTTACGTGCCCAGTGATCAAGTGGTTAATTAACCTTTTTTTGGATGAATTCTCCTTTTAAGGGGCTGTTGCAGGGGGCGTGCCTAAATACGTTTGCTAGTAGGCGTCCCTCATTCCCATCTCAAAATGTTGGGAGGTATGCAGGTACCTGATAGGAGACTGAGTTGACGAGGTCGGCCTCTCTTATATCTCCTGTCCTGGCTCAACTGAGGATGAGACAGAGGAGCCCAAAGGATAAGACACGAGTGCCTGATGTGGAAGGTCCCGATCAGCAGCTTTTCAGGGTCCTGCAGACTGGAATAGGCTGCAGTGTGCAGAGCAGGAACAGGAGACAGCCAGGCAGGAAACTGAGGGTTAACAGCAGCCAGGACCAAAGACAGTAACAGAGTCACAGGAATAGCCGGGTTCGTCAACAGGCGGACAGGAAGGTACCAAATCATAAACAGAGCCAAAGTCAGGAACAGAGGTAGGTATAACACAGGAACAGAATATGGAGCCAAGTTCAAGAACAAGCCGGGTCATAAAGTAGGAGAGCACACAGGACAGGACACAGATCAGGATACAGGACACAGCTGAAGATCAGTCAGCGAAGACTAGGAGGCTAGACACCCTTTAAATAGGCCGTCTGGCGCCAAGAGGAATTAAGTCCATGTGCGCGCGCGCATATGCGATTGTGGGCTCCTGCGCACATGCATGCGCCTGTTAGATATTCTATGGGCAAACCTATGCGCTTGCGCACATCTATTCGCCAGACGTCTCACAGGGATTCCCTGACAGTATGTTTCTAATATTTTTATAGTCAGCTATGAAAATAATATGCAAAAACTAAACAACTCCCTCACTTTTTTGTCTGTTCTTTTTCGAAAGCTTCTTTTGGGGTTTATTCTTATGAATTCAATTTATTTATCCGCTTTATTTGTTTAGAGAAATGCACAAAGATAACAAAAGCTATATAATAATGTTTACACATTTGCATGTTTATTTAGTAAAGAACATTGTTAATGTAAAAAACAATGTTCCTTTAAAATGTTATGTAATTTACTTTTTTTTGTGTAGTAAAAAATATTTATGTAAAATTGTATAAGTAGAAGTTTTTTTTTTTACCTAGTATTCACATCTATTTTTTTTGTATTTATTAGCCAAGCTCCCAATACCATGCGTAACATTGAACCAATTTATATCTGACACAACAATTAAAGTGGAGTTCCACCCATAAAAAAATGTTTTGCCCAAAAATCCTAAAAAAAAAGAAAGAAAAATAGAAAAAAGAAAATGTTTTATACTCACCCGAAATATCTGTTGCTATGCGGAAGTCCGTAATCTGCCTCTTCCGTAACTGCGGTCTGTCTTCTTCTTCATCCTCTTCTAGTGAATGGAGCTCGCTGCTTTTTGGGAACTGTGTGTAATCCCAGAGAGCACACGCCCATTCACAAGTCGGCGCAAGACTCACGCAAGCGCAGTAGGAAACGGGCAGTGAAGCCGTAAGGGACCTGCACTGATCAAGGGATCGGCATCAGGGGGCCATCAGCGCAGGTGAGTAGGACAGGTAAGTGTCCTTATTAAAAGTCAGCAGCTACAGTGTTAGTAGCTGCTGACTTTAAAAAATAAATAAATTTGCGGGTGTAATCCCGCTTTATGAACGGCATAAATATTTCAAATTAATTTCAGAGAAGCCTATCCTGCCTCCACCTAACAACTGTTGTTTTATTTTCTTCATCAGTTCATCCCCCACAGTTACTACCGTTTCATATCACTTGACCCCCCCCCCTCCTAGATTGTAAGCTCTAACGAGCAGGGCCCTCTAATTCTTCCTTTATTGAATTGTACTGTAATTGTAATGTCTGCCCGAATGTTGTAAAACACTACGCAAACTGTCGGCGCTATATAAATCCTGTATAATAATAATAATATTTTTCCAATTGTGGATGCAGATTTTCTTTCAGAACATAGCAAGTGTATTGTTTAACACTGCTTGAAATGAATACAGGGAGATTTCTATGTTCAAACTTACCAACCAGCCAGCGACCAACTGAATTGACCTGTCTAACAATATGGGTTAAGAACAGGGGTTTAGTCTGCATACATCTGCAAAAAAATGCGTAAGCTACAGACCTCGTCAAGGCTCCCTGTTTTCTGTAGACCCTAACCCTGACTTCTGGGACTCCACAATGGGAGCACATGCATTTTTATGGATAAGTGAGGACAGGTGGCCTAAAAGGAGCCCAACACTCCGTAAAGGTACAGGGGCACACTGAACACCCAGCACATTGCACTATGGCAGCAAAGAAGTGAGTGTGTTGCCTAAACCAATATACAATCAAAATACAAACAAGTGGGGGTTCAGTGTGCCCCTGTACATTTAAGGAGGGATGTACTCCTTCTAGGCTACCTGTCCTCACTTATCCATAAAAATGCATGTGCTCCCATCATGGAGACCCAGAAGTCAGGGTTAGGGACTACAGAAAATAGGGTGCTTTGACGGGGCCTGTAGCTTACGCATGTATTTGCAAATGTGTGCAGACTAAAACCCGGTTCTTAACCCATATTGTTAGACAGGTCAATTCAGTTTGTCGCTGGCTGGTTGGTAAGTTTTAGCTTGGAAATCTCCTTGTATTTGTTTGACATTCTTCTCCCTTCCAGTGCTCCTTGCGGCAATAGACAAGTTAAAGGTGGGCGCAGTGGCCACTTGATTCTACTGCCTGAAATTACACTGTCCCATTAGGGTCAAAAATTACAGCGTTATTTGTAAAGGTCTGAAAACATTACACAATGCTCGCAGGTCTGGAGGGGCTTGCTATCTCCACCCATGTGACAGTGCTTGGGTCTAGCAACCAATTGCTTAGTCCCAGCACTATCACCTGACCAGGGAAGTGATGTCACTATTTGCGTTAGTGTTCATCAGGTGACAAGATGACAGTGTTCTTCACAGAAAACGTTGCCAATGCAGGAAGAAGCAACAGGTATGCTTTAATGCCACCCTTCCTAAGCAGCATCAATGGACCACTTGGTCTTTTTTTCTGCTGTCACTTTTCTATGTTTCTATCAATTTGCCTTTTCTTCATTCACATGCTTCTACCCCAACGAGAGTGGAGTAATTACCAAGTTCTGTGGGTATGGAGGAGCATTTGACAGTGCTGGTAGTTGGCCCATTGTTAATACAGGGGGTTGAAGTAAGCTTATACTCTTGTGTAAGCCCCAACTTGAGCAACTTAAAGGAGTGGCAAGGTACTGAAGGAAAGGTATGTACTACAGATGATAGGGGCAGTTACGTGAACCTGTTTATGTGCCCTGCATGGGCAAAACACAGGATAATTTACAAGGTACAGGAGATAAATAGCTAGATTCAGATTCAGAATTTGCGTCGGCACTAATTTAAGCGTATTCTGGTAACCAGATACGCTTAAATTAGGCTCAGATACGAGCGGCGTGTCTTACACCCTCGTATCCTAAAGTGTAATTTTTAGGCTGACCGCTAGGTGGCGCTTCCATTGCGGTCGGCGTAGAATATGTAAATCAGTAGATACGCCTATTCACGAACGTACGCCCGGCCGACGCAGTACAGATACGCCGTTTACGTAACGCATTAGCAGGCCTAAAGTTATTCCATCAATAGTAATGTTAAGTATGGCCGCCGTTCCCGTGTCGAAATTCGAAAATTTTACGTTGTTTGCGTAAGTCGTACGTGAATAGGCATTTACATCGTTTACGTCCACGTTGAAATCAATAGGCCCGTGCGGCGGACTTAGCTGCAATGCACACTGGGAAATGTAGGCGCACGGCGCATGCGCAGTTCCAAAAAAACATCAATCACGTTGGGTCAAGCCTAATTATCATAAAGTGCGCCCACTCAGCCTAATTTTAATTAGGCGCCCTTACGCCCGCCCGCTTTAGGCTACGCCGCCGTAACTTAGCAGGCAAGTACATTGTGAATCATGTACTTGCCTCGCTAACTTACGGCGGCGTAGCCTAAATGCCATAAGCTAAGCCGCCGCAAGTATGCGCTCGCCATCCTGAATCTAGCTAAAAGAGTTCAATTAATTAAACCATGTCAGTTAATGTAGTAGCGACCAGTAGCAAATAACAGGTGATAATTTGATCTTCTGGCTCTGGCCATATGTAATAGTCCATTTTGTGCCTGCAATATGACCAGTATCAGGATAATCAAGTGATCTGTTGGTTATGTACCAGTTAATAACAAGCACTTTTGAAAGTATGCAGTGCTCAGTATTGCACACAGAGGTTTGGTACAAGTTAGAAAATCTGAACAGTCACTCAGCAATCAGTTTTTCACAGAAAAAGAGACCGTTCCTTTACCTCATGTGTGCTGAATGTGTGTGTCATCCATGTTGGAGGCAAATCCATGATGAATAACAGCGGTTTGAGCATAGATGGTCATCTCCCATCACCTTTTGCAACTGATGAGCGATCTGTCCTTGTATCACTGAATTAAAACTCAGGTGTGATTAAATGGTCATGGCCTGACTCTGGATACAAATGCGTCATGCAGCCATATTTCTATGTATTTTGAGGCCTTTACTTTTGCACATAGAGGCATGATGATGTCAGGTGATCATTTTGGGCATATTTTGACCTCAAGTTTAGAATCCCATACTGGAAAGGCACTCCAAAAACCCAAGCACCAGAATTATTAAATCCATGTCCTGAAAACATCTGCTGTTCGTAAAGTGATTATATAAATTGTATGTAACACCCTGAAGACCATGCAGTAAAGGCTTAACATTTTATACACCAGCTGTCTGAGCCTGTGTTTGTTTTAAACGCTCATATTAGAAGACTTTTTTCCTTTAGTTCCTTAAATCTCCTTCAGTGTTTGAAGCTCACACTACTTACTAAGTTATGTAAAATCCTCTCCAAGTCAAATCTTATGGTAGGAATACATAGTTTTGATAAATGATTGATTAATTTCCAATCAATCTCGAATATTCGTTTTATCATCTACAGCCTTTTCAATTGATGCAACACACAAGGGGAAATTGGTTTTGATTGCTGATTGTAAGATACAATCGTAAATTATTGATCCCGGTTTTCACCATGCGTTCTTATAATCTGATCAGTCGAAAGATCATCTAATTTACAAACAAAGCATCTCAGTGCTGCCAATAAATGCTTTTGATTGAACATCTTCCATCTTGACCAACCAACTCCGTTTGATCAAACCCAAATCGAAATTGAGTCTAAAGCCTGGTACACACGATCGGATTTTCCGCGGACAAAGAGTAGGGCCCCATACACACGGGAGAATTTATCCGCGAATACGGTCCAGCGGACCGTTTCCACGGATAAATCCTCTCAAAGATATCCGCTGATTTCGATGGGATGGAGTGTACACACCATCCCATTGAAATCCGCGCGGAAATCCTCTGGCGATGACGTGTCGCGCCGTCGCCGCGATTATGACGCGGCGACGGGCGCGACGCTGTCATATAAGGAATTCCACGCATGCGTCAAATCATTACGACGCGTGCGGGGAATCCCTTTGGACGGATGGATCCGGTAAGTCTGTACAGACGAGCGGATCCATCCGTTGGAATGGATTCCAGCAGATGGATTTGTTGTGCAGCACAACAAATATTCGATCTGCTGGAATCCATCCCAGAGGAGATTTCTCCGCGGAAAGAGATCCGCTGGCGTGTACACACCATAGAATCTATCCGCAGAAACCCATTTGCTGGGATTTATCTGCGGATGGATTCTATCGTGTGTACGGGGCCTAGGACTTGTTCGAAGGGCGTTGTCCGTGAACTTGTCTTGCATACCAACGGCAAAGAATTGTCGTCTAACAAGCACAAAACTCTGTGGTTTTTCAGCTCTTTAGCACCACCCTTTAGACAACTTCTGCTAATGTTGTCTTATGGTTAGCATTGCTTCCGAGCATGCATGTTTGTACTTTGGATTTTTCTCCGAGAAGGGAAAATCCGATCGTGTGTACCAGGCTTTAGACTCAATTTCGATTTGGGTTTGATCAAACAGAGTTGGTCAAGATGGAAGATGTTCTGTACACACGATCAGATAATCCGACATCACACATTTGTTGTCAGGAAATTTTAAAGCATGCTATCCAACATTTGTTGTTGGAAAAACCAACAATTGTCCGATGGAGCATACAAACGTTCAGATTTTCCGACAAAACCCTGCCATCACACAACTGAAATGAAATTATGCCTTTTCTATTGTTTGATGATTTGATTGTTTTGATCAAATCACACATTTATTAAAATAATACAATCAAAGCATGTATGGCCATTACCAATGTATGTGTTACTACAAGTAATAGGATTGTACAGGGGTTAATGAGCATTCAGGAACAAATGAATACTAATTAAATTACTAACTGTCAGTTCCAGAGGTTTTTTGTCATATTAAATTAATTATAGATTGACTACAACCTTCTCGCAGAATTGAAATAAAATGCTTTATAAATAACACTACCTGTCATGCCTTTTAAAGTATTCATACTGGAAATCTTCATATATTGCTCGTTGTCATGGTGTAACTATAGACTATGCCAACAATCCACAGTCAGCTGGAGACAGCTGTAGACACACTGCCATGGCAATTAGAATTTTTCAAACATATTCCCATTGTCCAAAACCTGTATCCACTGGGCAAAATTTGTACTTAAAAAGCTTGTACATTCATAAAATAACATGGGTATATCATGTTCTTTTTAACATTAAAATATTTCACTGTACAACCTTATAGTATCAAATAATTCAGAGGGGGTAGAATTATATTTCAAGACCATTTACATTTTCATTGTAGAATAGGGAACAATTATTTTACTGTACATTTTTAAAAGAATGATGAATCTGTCAGGATGTGCCAAAGATGTCAAAACACACGGTACATAAATCCCATCTCTTGGCTTTCACGTATTTCAGCGAAGCCAGAGTAGTTGAAATGCGCATTAGGGAATATAAAGTGTAATTCCAAGGAAAAAGTGAAACTAATCAGTCTGCAACAATGTTAAAGTTAGAATGTCAGCTCAATTTGCTTTAATCTGTGCATTTACCTACAGCTGGAGATCCATGTGTGGGGTGGGAAGTCTTCTTCTTGAAGTCTGTCTCTACTTTTCTCTCTCTCTATGTACTTGATGTGTTGTGTGACCAATTAAATTTAACTTTCTATGCTGGAATTTAATCCTTTTTAATCCATTATTCATTGATTATTTTATACATTTTATATTTTAAGTATTTTGTTTTGACATCGAGAAATCTACAGAGTGTGTTTTGAATAACACCCCTGTGTTACGAACTTGTATGTAATGGGCCATAAAGTTACTGTCAATCTTTAGGGTAAACGGATGCTCTATAGCAGTGTGTGAATGAAAATGGAAAGCCAGATTGATAAAGCCTCGTACACACGACCGAGGAACTCGACGGGCGAAACACATCGTTTTCCTCGTCAAGTTCCTTGTTAGGCTGTCGAGGAACTCGACAAGGCAAGTTTCTCCATTTCCGTCGAGGAAAAAGAAGACATGCTCTCTTTTTGGCTCGACGGGATCCTCGACAGTTTCGTCGTTGAAAAATGTACACGCGACCGGTTTCCTCGGCAAAAAAAAAATCCCAGCAAGTTTCTTGATGGCTTTTGCCGAGAAACTCGGTCGTGTGTACGAGGCCTGAAGCCTCGTACACACGACCGAGGGACTCGACGGGCGAAACACATTGTTTTCCTCGTCGAGTTACTGGTCAGGCTGTCGAGGAACTTGACAAGGCAAGTTTCTCCATTCCCGTTGAGGAAATAGAGAACTTGCTCTCTTTTTGGCTCGTCAAGTTCCTCGACAGTTTCCTCAAAGAAAATGTACACACGACCGGTTTCCTCTGCAACAAAAATATCTCCCAGGAAGTTTCTTGCTGGTTTTTGCCGAGAAACTCGGTCGTGTGTACGAGGCCTGAGACTGCTTTCCTTTACAAGCATGTATTTAGTGGGTTAATATCAAATTTTCACTGGAGTGCACTTTTTAAAGTGTATGTAAATCCTAACAATGCATTTTTTGTCATTTTTTCCCTTTTGGTCTGTTAAAGCGGTGGTTCCCCCTAAAACAAATTTCTAACAATACATTCGTAAGACCCGTTACACTGCGGGTAGGCTGGCTTTTGTTTTTGTTTTTTAGTACATACCTCGATCTCGCCGTTTCGTCCCTTGGCGGTGGGCGTTCCTAGTTGATTGACGTTCCTCCGACGGGCACATACATCACGTCACGACTTTCCGAAAGAAGCCGAACGTCGCTGCGCAGGCGCCGTATAGAGCCGACTCTATACGGCGCCTGCGCAATGACGTTCGCTTCTGTCGGAAAGTCGTGACGCGCAGTATGCGCCCGTCGGAGAAACGTCAATCAACTAGGAACGCCCACCGCCAAGGGACGAAACGGCGAGATCGAGGTATGTACTAAAAAACAAAAACAAAAGCCAGCCTACCCGCAGTGTAACGGGTCTTACGAATGTATTGTTAGAAATTTGTTTTAGGGGGAACCACCGCTTTAAATATAAATTGAAAACATTTTGTTATATCTGTTCAATAGGTGCAAAAAATACCAGTTGATCCTGCCATCAGTGTTCCCAGCTTTTTATAGATGGAGCAGACTCTTTCCTGATCAGCAGGGGATTTGATCACAGATCCCATGCTAATCAGAGCAGATGATCCGTCCAATGATGCATCTATGTCTGCTCACTTTATGCAGAGTGAATACAGACACAGTCCACTCTGCTCCATGGCTGGCCCGGGTGTAAATAGACAGTAGAATCTGCTGTCCATTTACAGCTGCAGCTCTGAGGCCTCGTACACACGACCGAGGAACTCGTCGTAAATGAAACATCGTTTTCCTCGACGAGTTCCTTGTTAGGCTTGTCGAGAAACTTGACAAGCTTGCTTTGCGTACACACTGTCAAGACCAAATCTCCTCATTCTCAAACGCGGTGACATAGAACACATACAACGGCAGGGGAATTTCGATTTCACTGGCACAACCCTTGGGGCTGCTTTTACTAATCTCATGTTACTGCGTGTTTAGTAAAAGTTTGGTAAGAGACGATTTGCACTTTTCAGTCTGTTACAGCGTGACAAATGTGTTATCTCCATTACAAACGCTACTTTTACCGAAGGTGCACTCCCGTCTCATACTTTATTCTGAGCATGCGCGGGTTTCTAAGCATACACACGAACGAGGGACACGACGAGGAAATTGAGACTCCCGTCGAGGAAAAAGAGAACTTTTTTTTCTCATCGAGTTCCTCGACAGTTTCCTTGATGAAAAACATACACACAACCGTTTTCCTCGGGCAAAAAAGCTCTGCCACCAAGTTTTTTGATGGATTCTGTCGAGGAAAACGGTCATGTGTACGAGGCCTGATTCGCCTACCAGGATCCCCTTCTGTGTTTTTAACAGACCGAATCATACCCGGAGGTAGGCCGGTGTAATCAGACACAAGTCTAGTGAATGGATTATCTGATTAGGTCCACCTGAAAAACTGACAGGCGGGCCCGATCGGGCCAGCCGTGTGACAATGTTGCTTCTCCATAGGTACAGTGGGATAAGTGAGTGTTGTTTCCCTAGGACAGTAAGCGTGTGACTGGCAGGACCACCAGGTGATAATATTGGTAAAAAACTCCGAAATTAAAAACAATGCAGCCATCTATGCACTGGTAAGCTGAAATATATTACATTTTGCTCTTAAGTTTAGATACTTTTTAAGGGCTGATTCACATGGGTGGCAGGCAGGGCCGGACTTACCATTGAGCTTGACTGGGCTCAAGCCCATGGGCCCCGCCCAATAGGGGGCCCCTGCCTGCAGAGGCGGCTCTCTAATTAGGCAAAGGCTGGCGTGAGCCACGAGTGGGCCGGCGTTCTGTCAGATTAGAGTAACAGAAAGAACATCACCGACACACATTAAAAGTCCCCCCCTGTTACACCCTCATCAGCGGCAGCAGCCAATAGCAGGCTCCACCGCTGTCCTAGTTGGCACCACATTGAATGATGGGAGATGTAGTTCTCTACAGCACATACTAGACTCGGCCGGGCTGTGCCTGCACGCTGCAGAGACTACACCTCCCAGAATGCACTGCAGGACGGACGCTCAATGTGGACAGTCGGCTTCTCCTGCTTGTAGTAGGGGACGGAAGACTCAGAAGAGTGTCTTGCCTTGGCGTCTGCACCAGGATCGTCTGTGGCTGTGACTCCAGTGTTTGGCGGGGGTTGCTGCTGCAATGTGATGTTTTTACCTTGATAGTCAGGTGAGACAGAGAGTTTGCTTGTCATTACCATGACCACCCCCTGTATTTCCGCACAGTCCCTGACCACCCCTGTATGTCCGCACAGTCCCTGACCACCCCTGTATGTCCGCACAATCCCTGACCACCCCTGTATGTCCGCACAGTCCCTGACCACCCCTGTATGTCCGCACAGTCCCTGACCACCCCTGTATGTCTGCACAGTCCCTGACCACCCCCTGTATGTCCGCACAGTCCCTGACCACCCCTGCATGTCCGCACAGTCCCTGACCACCCCTGTGGTGTATGTATCATTTTGTTCTATTTAAAGTAATGTATAGAAGGTAGGGCCCGAAAGTGACTCAAGCCCAGGGGCCCCCACCACCCTAAGTCCTGCCCTGGTGGCAGGCTCTACCATCCCTCTGAAAACCCATTAGCAGTGGATAGCCTTTTCAGAGGCAATTTAGAGCCAGTTACAGGCATTCTGACTATGATACTTCTGCCTTTCAATTTTTTAACCACTTAAGGACCGCTCACTGTATATATACGTCATTTTTTTAAAGATGGATATCTCGGTAACGGCAGCAGCTGCTGCCACAACCGAGATTTCCATCTTTTCAGTGAGCGGTCCTTTCAACGATAACCGTGGTCTCCGTGGTGAATTCGCCGCGAGATCACCATTATCGGCGGTGGGAGAGGGCCCCCCCTCCCACTGGTCTCCCGCGCCCTCCGCCGCTTACCGGAGCCGTCAGCAGCGGCGGAGGCGATCGGGTCCTCTCTTCTGCTCGGCTGGGATACGAGTGAGGGAAAGATGGCCCCCACCCGTCTCCATAGCATAGCAGGCTGGAAGTGACGTCAAAACGTCACTTCCGCCCATACAGTAATTCTTAAAGCAATATTTTCTTGTTGTCATTTTTTTTTTTTTTTTGCATTTTAGTCTAAATATGAGATCTGAGGTCTTTTTGACCCCAGATCTCATATTTAAGAGGACCTGTCATGCTTTTTTCTATTACAAGGGATGTTTACATTCCTTGTAATAGGAATAAAAGTTATCCATTTATTTTTATTTATTTTTTAGTGTAAAAACTAATAAAATAAATAAAAAGAAAAAACAAAACAAAACATTTTTTTTTTAAAGTGCCCCGTCCCGACGAGCTTGCGCGCAGAAGCAAACGCATACGAGAGTAGCACCCGCATATGAAAACGGTGTTCAAAGCACACAAGTGACGTATCACCGCAATCGTTAGAGCGCGAGCAATATTTCTAGCATTAGACCCCCTCTGTATCTCAGAAGATGCAACCTATAGAATTTTTTAAACGTCGCCTATGGAGCTTTTTAAGGGTAAAAGTTTGACACCATTCCACGATCGAGCGCAATTTTGAAGCGTGACATGTTGGGTATCATTTTACTCGGCGTAACATTATCTTTCACAATATATAAAAAAATTGGGCTAACTTTACTGTTGTCTTATTTTTTAATACAAAAAAGTGATTTTTTTCCAAAAAAAGTGCGCTTGTAAGACTGCTGCGCAAATACGGTGTGACAAAAAGTATTGCAATGACCGCCAAAAAAATATATATAATGTTTGTGGGGTTTAAGTAATTTTCTAGCAAAAAAAAATGTTTTAAACTTGTAAACGCCAAATCTGAAAAAAAGGCTTGGTCCTTAAGTGGTTACATTTTCATATAGTGACGCAGCCACATTTGGCACGTGGTTGCGGAATGGTCCCGATGACATAATTGCCAAGTTAAAATTGCCCACTGCAAAGTAAAGCATTGTGACCACGGAAATGTAAATAGACTCAATCGGCCACCATGTCCACTTGTAGGTATGCAGTTGGAAGGTGTTGAACTCCTAAAGCCAACAACTTTAAAATGCTTTTACAGGTTAAGTGGTCTATAACAGCCACTAATAATAATCGCATGTAAAATATGACAGGCTGGATGTACCCAAGTTGATTGATCGATCAACTTGGGTACATCCAGACCATGCAGTTTTTCTCATTAGAACACAGAAAGTGCATCAGCTGATTATTAAAGAACCGGGCCCTCCAAGTCAGAAAGAGTATGTGATTAGTCTGGTGAAACAAGGAGCTATTTGTTCACATTAAACAAAAAGTAAGAATCTGCTACACTGTTTGTAAATCTCTTCAATGTACATTGATCACCCCGAGGGATTTGCTTTTTTATCAACAGAAGTGGAATTACCCTTTAATGCTACCATAACTGTCTTTAGAAGACTTTGGCAGCAGGATAGGAAAGGGTTGATTCAATGTTTTTTTTTCTCTCTATAATAGGTTAGATCCCATCTTATATTTATTCCATACGTGAAGCCTGACTTATAAAACCTCACAGGATTCATTTATTTATATGAAAGCATGAAAAATGGTTCTAATAAAAATAGATGTGCAAAGAACAAAGAGAAAACAATCCAAGCTACAGTTGAAAATAAATGGCCTTTTTCCTGTTCTTCCAAAGCTGATATGTTTAACTTTTATGCATATATCTCAGATCTCTCTGCCAATATTATCCTTTAAACTGCAACAGTCTTTCCATTGCAGTGAAATCACATCTTTGCTACATTTGCTGTAAACACATATTTCTCACAGTTTTCATTTATGATAAACCACTTCTCCACTGTCCCTTTCGTGGCCTTCTTAAGATATGCAAGAAAATGCTTAACATGTATAATAGGACAGAATGGTCACAAAAATATGTTCAGTCTTCAATATAAGCACATTTACCTATTTTTTTTCCTCCTTAAAGCAGAGTTCCACCCTAAAAACAAACTTTTTATGAACAGCTTGCCTTTAATGTTAGAAAAAAATGTCTTAAGTAACAACAGTTATTGCTGAATCAATAAGCCTGTAGCTGAAATGTAAAAATTGTGTAAAAAACAAATTGGTTAATGTGGATAAAAAGTCTGTGCTGTCAGGTTGTGTATTAATCCCACAGTGGTGGAGAGCAAAAACTGTCTTTTCAAAACGTACACAACACAAAGATCGCAGAGTGGATGGAAAATCAATGCACCACAAACACTTTAAAGCCATTTTGATAAAACGACTTTTATTTTACATCCCTATCTACAAAGTCATCACATTTATGAATAAACATCCAAATGTTTTTGTGCAGGCTCCTGCATTTATTTCTTGAAAATTGTTTCTTTGTGTTTGATTGTTTTTAAAAAAGTAGCCTAATTCCACTGAACATTGGATCCTTATATGCAATTGAAAGCTGTAAAGAGGAAATACTGATTTATCCAAAGCCATAATATTGCATTTTAAGGTTGTATGCCTGTGAGTGATGCACCAGAATGAATGTTAATATTTGCATATGGTATAATAATCTTTTGGATATCAATATAATTCTGCGAATAAAAAAAATACGTTATTTACAGGAAATTATGGCATTTTATAAGACAGTTTTATCTGTATGTATCTGATCATTAAAGGTCCCCCTACAGACACCATTGTTAGAAATAAATGCAATAAGGCAGTTTGTAAACTTTGGACTCCCTATTGTTCACTTTTGTCAAAGGAGAGGTGAAGGGATCTGATTCTCAGCCTGCTTGGTGATATATTTTATATTTTAAAAGTCTACAAGCACATTGGGAGTAAAAAATGGTGATATTGCAAACAAAATAAATAATGTATCAGCCTAGGTACTGCAGCTGATAAGTTGTTATGAGCCCTTGGGTCAATGTGGCCAACCATCAGTATTTTTTACTGGCAGCCGGTAAAGAAATTGCACTTTTCTCCTGCCAGTAAATGCCGGTGACAGGAAAAGGTTGCCAGTTAAAAATGTGGCAGTGACGCCCGAAACCATTTGAGTGCCTGCTACAATGTATTCGGGTGGCACCAGTAAGGGCGGGTCTGGCGTAGGTGGTGCCATAGTGTGCCATGTGCAAAGGAGCTGAGCGGAGCAGCTGAAGCCTCGTGTGCGGGTCTGCGGGACGGGATCTAGACAAGCCGTGAGTGGGACTGTCAGCGTGGTTTGGACTGAAGGGACCACCTGGTGTGGAGAGAGACTGATACTGTGACTCAGGAAGGGACGTGTCATGTCAGTGAGGTGTCATCATCATCTGTGCTGCTGTCAGTGTCACTGTGAGAGTAAATTTTATGCGTGTGTGCACCTGCCCATTCTAATTTCTTGCCCTCCTGTCCCTGAGCTACTTACCTACTATATCAAACATAAAATAAGACATATGTTTTTTTGCTTTAATATCTACTCCAAATCACATTGCTAATTGCATATTGTACTTGTTTGCAGCTTTAATACTGAAAATTGCACTTAAAACTGTAATTTTGTAACTTTAGGAAATGCCAGTAAAAACTTGGCTGTGCGAGTAAATTTGGGGTGTCATGCCAGTACATTTAAATCTGTTGGGTTGGCAGCACTGCTATCCTGTACCTAGTGATGACTGGAATGTTGTGAAGACCTCTCTTGCACCTCCTGCCCAACCCTTCTGAAGGTGGAGACAAAGAGTGTGAGAGCACGGAGTGGCAAGAGTGACGGAGTAGCTGGCGAAGTCCGCTTTTTAGGTGGATAAAGCTGGGGGTCGCAATCCAAAGAACAGGATACTGAAGCAGCTTGGCACAAGAGCAGGAGATGGTAGCAGAGCTGGTATGCAAAATCTAGTACAGCTGTGCATGGCAGCCAATCAGCTTCCAACTTGTTCAAATAAGCTTTGACAAAAATTCCTGAAAGCTGATTGGTTTCTATGCAGAGTTGCACCAAATTTTTCACTCTCCAGTTTTAGTGAATCAACAAAATGTCATGAGCAGTGTACAATGTTTAATGGTTAGAGCATCCATATTTTGCTTTACCCATGACCCTAAATTAAAATGTATATGTTGTGACACTGGTGTGAGTTTGTGATTGGCAAGGTTTAGATTAGCATTAAAATTTATGTTTCCATTCTTTTTCTACATACTTTTAATTCCACTATCTTTATCATACATGGCAACCAGTAACCTAATGAAGTCATTTCCTTTTCTCATAATGATTAGTCAAAACAAATCTCTATGTATATGTTTCCAAATGGCATATATATGGTATATGTGGCTGTGCTCTTATTACCCTTACTCAGCGTTGGGTTTATTTTTCTTTAAAGCCCAACTCCAGGGAATCTGAAATATCTCCCTTGCAGGGAAAGGGAGGCTGTAGCCGCATTGCATGTGCTCATTTATTTTAGAGGAGAGTAAGCCCTGGTTCACACTATGAGTTGCATATAAATGCGCACATTCCTGTGCAATACACATGCGATTCAATATGGTGCGATTTGAGCCCGTTAATTTTGAATGGGTTCAAATCACACTCTATTGCACCCAAAGTAGTGCATGCACTACTTGTGGAAATGCATTGCAACTGGATTGCATGGTACTTTTGTACCATGGAAACTGGTGCAGGCAAACACACTGCATGTGGGGTGTCGTTAACTTATTATTGACACTTGCTGCAGATTGCAACTGCAATGCGTTTCGAACGCAGTGCGGGAAACCCGCATGAATCACTGGTTTCCTGCACCTCATTCTAGTGTGAATCTAGCCTAAAAGTACTTTTACTTGATCCTCCACTCCTCCAGAAGACAGTGCATCCTCATGCTCTGGCGTTGGACCTTCCCCTGCCATCCTAATGTGTAGTACAGGGCTTTGGACCTTGCATTGCTCTTGATGACATCAGGACATTAGATCAGAGGTCTCCAAATCCTTTGCTTGCCTTTATCCGGCCATTGCCGCACTATTCGTTCCAATGAAATTAAACACTATTCTGCACACTGACAGCAACAATGGGGCATAATGCCTGCCACTGACATCAACTGTGGGGCGCTATTTCTCCCACTGACACTAACAATGAGGCATTATTCCTCCCCTCCTCCTACTAAAGATGGGGCACTATTTATTCCACTGATGCCGAAAAAAGTTATATTCCTGCTGGCCACAGTCCGCCCCCCTAAATTCTGAAGGACAGTAATTTGGCCCTCTGTTTAGAAAGTTTGGAGATCCCTTCCGTAGATTGCTGGAGCATGGAGGAGAAGAAACTACAGGGACCAGTCCAGCAGAAAACTGAGTAAATGGATCCACTTTTCTATGCCCCCTTGACCTAACTGAGCAGTTAACCCTTGCAGTGTCAGGTGGTAGTTATAACATGAGGATAAAAGCCTTGCTTATTTACTGTGATGGGTATAGAGAGAGACTGTGAAGGACTTTTATGCAATTGCCTATATGCTTCAGTTTAATTCTCTCCCTGCTATTTTAATGTCTGTGTGTTATGTGTAGAAGGTGATTTCATGCTACCCGAGTGACTCATTCCTCTGCATAACAGACTGTTGAAATGCTAATGTACCATCACCAGCCAGCTCTCTATTCTAAAGGGTAATTGATCTATTGTGTGTGTGTGAAGAAGACCTGTGTTTACCCTTAAGAGATGTGTATTGTATCGTCAGGCTAAATGATTAGATAATTGGCTCATGTTAATTATTCTGATTGCTTCGTTGTAGTAATTAACTTCACTGATGTCATTATCTAAAGAAATGTGGCTTGTCAGGGTCGGCACCAGAGTGTCTACCTATAATCTGTATGGGAGCCCAGTGTGTGGAAAGGGGGTGGAGATTTCATTGTTCTTTGATTGATGATTAGCTTGTAAACTGTATATAACTAGCAGAATGCTGCCATTACAGTGTGTCTCTTCCAGCATTAAGCTTTGGCTCATGTATGGGTTATTCGGCGATCCCAGGGATATTCCTCCTCATGGAATATTGGGTGATTTTCTTTTATGGGAAGAAGGGAATGCTTGACGGGGATATTTTCTACTACCGTCACAGAGACATTTTTTGATGAGAATAAAAACAGCAGCTTTGGGGAGCCCATAGATAAAACTTGTGAGTAGTCTTTTGCTTTCCACCTGCCGTTTTGGACACAGTTTCCACAGTTCTGGTCTGTAGACATAAGATGATATTCATTTGGTAGTAAACAACTCGACTAAAGTGTATGTTTTGTACACTTGACCCACCATTAACCCTTTAGCACTTGTTGCGCAATACTCAAAAACTGTCAATCAACTTGATGGAGCTTTTCTTTGCTTGCCTTTTAGGGGATCATGAGAATATCATATGGCAATCCCAAGCCAGGCCATTTATGTTTTTATAAGATATTTGTGTTCTGAGCATCTGTGATTGTTTGTCTCCTATACACTGTCCAGTTATATAATGATAATGCTCCAGGTCTGGTTTACTGTAAAAGTATACAGATTAAGAAAAAAGTCTTAAAATGTTTGTGGCATTATGCATCTAGGTCTTATTATTATTATTACTAATACATAATTATAGCACACTTCACAGTAGGTTCTATGGTTTTCTGTGTATATTCACTGAGGGCATACAATGCCAATCAGTCATATGTTCCTCACTACCCAACATCCGCTATACCCAGTGATCACCACATGTTCCACAGACTATGTTTTAGGAGGATGTTTCTTCTTAATCTGAAATAGCTGTCAAGCCTCCAAACTTTGTCTTTTGGCCAAGATTTGCATCTGCAGAATGAGTAAGTTAAAAAACAAAACTTCGAGTCATACTTCTTTCATTATTTAATGATATAAAAAGAAATAGATCCAGATATATAATGTTTCTATAAAAATGAAACACGTTCCAAATAAAAATCATGTGTATTATGGAAAAAGATGAAAGGGTAAAATAATTGATTGATTTACAATGATATGCTTGCCACATTTGTGTACAGAACAATGGAAATTTGTGTCCCTTTCGCATGTATTTTGTTGCAAATTATAATTTTGACCTTGAACTTGCAATATCATGTAAGGCAATAATTACACTAATGGTTTGTAGATACAGTTGTTTTATATCTTTAGTTCACAAATTGTAAATAGTAATTTGTGGAGACAACCGTTCAAAATGCTTGTATGGTGTTTGGATGAAAGACAAAAACCGTGGCTTCAATCCTACAACAACATATTTCATGTCAGGAAGGGATCTCTCTTACAGCAAGAAGAAAGTGGTCACTGGTCACATGTCCTGCTCCCACACTTGTCAGTTAGCCCCTGGCAAACATATACTTATGCACAGTCCCGCTGGAAACCAGGGGTATCCTTATGAATACAATACAAATAAAGATGCTTGTTTTTCAGTTCATATTTACTTAAAGGGGTGTGGGGTGTATAAAAAAAAAACATACATACTCACCTCAATGCTGCAGCATTTGTGTGATGCTGAAGCTGTCCCATGCCAGCTCTAATAATAAGAGCTAAGCAATCACATGACATTGAGCACTGATCAATTAGCTGTTAGCCTGCTCCAAGCACAGAGCAGGTTGGGGAGGGGTTGGTATGGTTGAAAGGGGGAGTCAACTGTCAATCAGGAAGACAGGTGCATCCTGACAATATTGTCGGAATAAGATAAACGTGTTTTCAGCACACCATAATTCTCAGAATCTTTCCTTTGCTGTAAAGCCTCGTACACACGATCAGTCCATCAGATGTCATCAGTTAACCGATGAAGCTGACTGATGGTCCGTCGTGCCTACACACCATCGGTTAAAAAAAACGATCGTGTCAGAACGCAGTGACGTAAAACACAACGACGTGCTGAAAAAAACGAAGTTCAATGCTTCCAAGCATGCGTCGACTTGATTCTGAGCATGCGTGGATTTTTAACCGATGGTTGTGCCTACTAACGATCAGTTTTGACCTATAGGTTAGGAATCCATCGGTTAAATTTAAAGCAAGTTGGCTTTTTTTAACCGATGGTTAAATAACCTATGGGGCCTACACACGATCGGTTTTGACCGATGAAAACGGTCCATCAGACCGTTGTCCTCTGGTTAACCTATCGTGTGTACGAGGCCTAAGGCTTCGTTCACATTCGTCGATGACATGTGTGCCTCATGCAGGGCCATGTTTTGCCAGCGCAAGGATGCATAAGTGTTGAGTGCATCTCTGTGCTGGCACTCTCATTGTTGTCTACGAGGCTGCACAGACACAGTCGCTGTGTCCCAATATGACATCTGTGTGCATATGGGTGTGGGTCCCCAAATGCGCACAGTGTGATTTTGGGGACTTGCATGCACATTGATGTCAAATTAGGACGCAGTGGCTGTGTCCATGCAGGCACGTGTCCAAATAGACAACAATTGGACTGCCAGCCTTGGGATGCATGCAACAGCTGTGCCTCCCCGTGCTGGAAAATAATGGCCCTGAGCGGGGCACACATGTCATAACCCTGTGTGAATAAAGCCTCATGACATTAAAGCCCGACTCCAGGCAAAAAAAGGTCTTCCTATGCATTGGGGCTGTGCCCACACTGCACGGCTCAACTGCTTGTATTGTATAGGGGTGAGGAGAAAGCTTATACTCAATTGATCCTTCTTTGTGGACTGTTCCTGGTCTCATGAAGCCAATCCTGCTCTTGGTGATATTAGAAACAGTCCACAATTCAGTACTGCTGTAGCACGGGGGTGCTGGACTGGTCTTGTGCTGGGAGGATCAGAGGATTAAGTGAGTAAATCTCCTTTCTCAATCCCTTAGAAAAAAATGAGCAGTTAACCTGTGCAGTGCAGGTACAGCCTCATTGTATGGGGAAACAGTTTTTTTGCCCACAGTTGGGCTTTAAAGAGGAAGTAAACCCTGATCGGGTTTACTTCCTCTATCTTTCCCTGCAAATGTAAAGCATAATGGGCTACTATGCATTGCCACTGTTGAAGTCGTCGCTCGGGGAAATTGCAAATTTCCTTAATCTAGGCTTGGATTGGATTGGATTGGAATAAATACTTATAGAGCGCCGAATGCGAGTTGTGAAACTCGCGTCTAAGGCTTACCTGTAGGTGTAACTTCCGCCAGAGAGTTTACAACCACTTTAAAAGCAATCTACAATCTTGGGTTTCTGCTTGATGGAGCCTGATCATAGTGGTAGTGGATTTCTTTTAATACTGTTCCAATGAAGGAAAGGTGGATTATGCTGTGTTGGTTACTTGCTTTCCTTACACAGTAATTGTTCTACAAAGAAGGCTTCTTTTATGCACTTCTGTGGGTAGAAGGTCCATGTATAAAAAGGGTGAGCTGATAGTGGGCAATGGCCCGCCATTAGGTGACTCTTGGTCACAGGAGAACAAAATTAAATATACTCCTGTGACTCTCAAGAGAAGTATGGCCAGAACAAGCACCAAGGATTGGCAATTCTTCTCTTTTAAATGGGATCCTGTCTAGGTAGACTGTTGGTATTATTTGTGCTATGACAGATGTCCACTGGTGCTATGGGCAGATGTCCATTTGTGTGTTCAGAGTATGAGTTCCCACACAGTTTAGTGTCTTTATCTTCTCACCATGTGTACTAGTTGTTCCTGTCAGTTGCTCCCTAACTATTAGGGAGTAGTGATCAATTTTTACCATGAAATTGCGTGATATTGGCCCAGTTACACATATTATAGTTGAAATAACAGCATACATAGCTTGCAGTAGACATCAAAGTAAAAAATAATGCAGATTTCAATCTGATTGGTAGTAGTTTGGTTATATGACAATGAATTTTCCTGTCTCACTTATATTCATAGTACACAAAATACTGTATTACCCATATAGAGTGTAAAAGACACACCTAGCATTGTATTTAATCAGAGAAGGTGTAGGACAAAACTCAGTACATACTTGCTTTTATGTATTTTATAAAAGGGCTCCACAGTTTCTATTTAACTTGCCACAGTACTGACATCCTTTATTGGTGCTATGTTATTTTCTTTCTTTCTCATGAAAATAAAAGATAGTGCTGTTATTTGCTTATAGTACCTTCCATAGTAGATGTTACAAAACAATCAAGGAGTCCTGTTTTACGGGCCATTTATTTCCACCTTCTTACCATAGTTTAGGCATGGATGATAGAAAAGTACAAAGGTATACTGACACTACAAAGAATTTAAAGTACAACAAAGATAGGAAAACATACCTGCTTTATTAAGTTGTGTACATTACGCAGACAGTTTCATTAAAAAGGCATCTTTTCTTCTTTAGTCTTTGATCCATGGTTGAAAAATTCGGAATATAAGACCATTTGATGTGTTCAATATTTTTAAGGCTTATTGCATGCTTATGGGATTCGGAATACTGATTTTTATCTGCATCAATTATTTATAATATATACTGCTTTATCTTTTTTCCATATACAGAAAATGATCAAAAGTTTTTTCTATTTATTTTAGATTTTCTGCTGCTGTGTAAGATACAGGATTAGAATCATCACTACTTATAGCAGTGTGTCTCTCAAGGGGTTTGTTTATGAAAAGTAGAGAAACGATAAAAATAATAGCAAGGCAGTCATTCAGGAATGGAGCTAAGCTTGGCAACCGATAAGGTTTTAGCTTTGATTCTTAAAACTGCAATAAAAAAAAAAAATATTGAGCATGACTAGTTGCTACTGGAAACATCTACATTGTTTTGTTAAATTTTTACTAGGCATATTCTCAACCTAGCAGTTTAAGTAAAAGAAGTTCATTCATATCTTGATATAACTTGCAGTGGTAACTTTGATTGTGAAGTTATTAGGAGCTAGAACATGTGCTGGTAACACCAACCTGCAAAGTGCAGTTCTGGTGCCCACCAGCAGGTTTCTTCCAGCAGTCATCAGCAGGTCCCATGAATTAATCTGCACTCAGGTACTGGCTGCTGGGAGGGTACTTTGTTCTTCCTCAGGAATCTCTCAGCTCCTCAGCATTTTACCTGTGTGCCTGTATTCTCTGTTGAATGAACCTTGAACCAGTTGTACTGATCCTGCCACTGGTACCTGTTGCCTGTGAACCTTATGCCCGTCCTGGCCCTGTTTCTGACCTGTGCTACTGCAACGCACTATTCTTTACTTGATGTTATCTATCTGCTTTGCAGATAGCCTAGTTAGTTAATCTTTTCTTTTTATGTGTGTTCACTTGTGTTTGTATGGGTTGCTGTGTTTATATTGTATGAATTCCTAATAAATCCTATTGCTTCACTTCATTTTGAGTATAGTTTTCTCTGTGCAGCTGCACACTTCTGATCACGCCCACTCTACGGGACACCAGCACTTGGTGCCCCAACAGGAATGCTTGCAGTAAGATGGTGTTTATCTAAATGTAGAGATGTAAGGACTATACAGGTTTCAACATCTTCCAGGAACCATAATTATAATCACTCATTCCTTGTACACAACTCCAAATACTGTATTATTTACAAATTGTTTTGTGTTTGACTTCATAACTTCAGCTTTCAGTACAGAATGACAGTTACCATGCCTTGATGGACTCATGCCGCGTACACACGATCATTTTTCAGCATGAAAGAAAACATAGTTTTTCAGCATGTCTAAAAAACGACGTTTTCCCAACTTCATCATTAAAACGACGTTGCCCACACACCATCGTTTTTAAAAAATGATCAGCAAAGCGCGGTGACGTACAACACCTATGACGGCACTTTAAAGGGGACGTTTTTTTTTTCGCCTTTGGGCTGCTTTAGCTGATTCCGTGTTAGTAAGAGACGATTTGCGCTTTTTTGTCTGTTACAGCGTGATGAATGTGCTTACTCCTTTATGAACGGTAGTTTTACCAGAACGATCGCTCCCGTCTCATAACTTGCCTCTGAGTATGCGCAGGTTTTTGACGTCGTTTTAGCCCACACGCGATCATTTTTTACAACCCGAAAAACGACATAGTTTAAAACGACGTTAAAAAGAGCAGCATGTTTGAAAAAAATGTTTTCGTTTTTCAGAACAACGTTTCAGAATGACGTTTTTTTTTAAAACAACATTTTTTTCATGCTGAAAAATTATCGTGTGTACGCGGCATCATGTATTCTTTCTGCCACAAGCAAAGAATGTGATTATCAGAGGCTGGATCTCTAGATGAATGATTTTGCTACTTTTAATGATTTTGACTAATTTAACAAAGTGTTGTGTATGTAACTTTCATCATAAATTACCTTGTCAAATTAAATATTGTTTCCCTCGAATATTTTTTGATAAACATACTAGACATTGAGTCTATAAAGCCTTTGCCCATCATCATTATAAGGAGATATGAAAAGTGCTAAATAGGCAAAAAAATAGCCCTACACTGCAAGTTGTGGTTACAGCTGGACTAAGCAAGTCTTTGTTTGTTTTTTGGATGGAGTGGGGAAGGGTTAGACTCTCTGTTTTTATTGCTGCCTCTGCCACATTTGGGGGATTCACAATTGTACTTGTACTGGTGACCCTTATCACCAACAAAGACCACAAAAGACCAGGAAGCTACTTTATGGGCCAAAGCCCATCAGGCACCGATTACCCCTTTTGCACCCACACATGTTAATGTGCTCATTTTAGACCTGCAGATTAGTTAAACCCCCAAAACCCTATATAATTCCTGAAAGCAGAGACCCTGGAGAATAAAAAAAGTGGTGACTGCAATTTTGTATGTAACACAATAGGGTTGATTTACTAAAGGAAAATCCACTTGGCACTACAATTGCACTGCAAGAAATGCCCACCCATGCTGTTCCTTCAGAGCCCTGTGCCCTGATCTGTAGTTCCCGTGCACATGTGTGGGAGTGACATCACGAAGCTCCAGCCAGTCACACAGCTGTAGTCCGCGGACCCGGAAGGAAGACTGTTAAAGATGAATTTGGCCTCTTACAAAAAAAAAAGCCAGCAGTTCACTTTCTCTTTAAACTATTTACACAAGTAAACTGTAAATGATGGCCCTAGAATTATTTCCCCCACTCTGGCATACCTAATATGTTCAGTGTAACCCATCGGTCAGTGGAGCATGGTATGGGATGGAGTCCCATCCCCTTTGAGCCGAGGGGATGGGACTGTCTGCACTATAAAGAGTAGCTGGGTGGGGCTTCTACAGAGAGATGCGGCTATATATCACATAGCTAAAGTCAGCACTGCACCTATAAAATTAAGCTCCTTGATGAACAGTTTTGGCAAGTGCAAAAATGTACCCAAATACGAATACATGTTCTAGGATAGTTATGGAATAGTTTAATTATTACCCACCTTATTTAATAATGTTCCCTTTACTATGGAGTGAGATATTTTTAGAAAAGGTATGATAGTATCTAAAGGTGCTGAGAAACCAATCTCTACCATCTGGAGATCCAAAATCATCAAGTTATTTTGCACCCCCAGTCACCCTTACCATATATATATATATATATATATATATATATATATATATATATATATATATATATATATATATATATATATATATATATAAAATTTGTCTTTGGGATGGACTAGACTAATAAGTCATTAATTAAGTAAATCGTTACCCAAACGAAAAGTTATTGGAGAGTTTTTATGCATAGTGAATCAAAATGAACAATATTGCAATTAATGTACAGGCAGCACAGCACTAGCACACAGGCATAATGTCATTGGAAGGCTAGTACATCCTTTTCCTGGAGCTCTTATTGTGTGTGTTGTTAGGTGGGTGAGATTAATAACAGAAAGCAAGCTAATAATGTTTGCACAATTGTTGCCAGTCTATTTCTTAATGTAAGATAAGGGTAATATGATTGTTAAAAACTAGGAGTAACAGGATATCTGAATTAGGAAATACGCAAAAGTCCAAAGGCTTTATTTCTTGCCATGGGGAGGTAGAATCTGAGTGTACATTGTGAATTTTTTTCATAGTTACATAGTAGTCAAGGTTAAATAAAGAGACTAGTCCATTCAGTTCAACCTGTGTAGGCGTATGTCAATGTCGATAATCATTTCCTATATCTCTGTATGTTGTGCTCACTAAGATTCCTGTCCAAAGGTCTTTTAAAAATATCAATACTCCCCGCTGACACCACCAATTGTGGAAGAGAGTTCCACATCCTTATCGCCCTGACATTGAAAAACCCCCTACACAGTTTCCTTGATTCTCTTTATGTGTTCCCATGTCCTCTTACACTCCCTGAGATTGAAAAGTTTCATACTTGCGCCGGGATCACCATTAAAGTATTTGTACACCGCTTTCATATCTCCTCTCAAGTGAGGAGAAAACTTGGGCCCCGTACACACGAGAGGATCTATCAGCTGGAATTCATCCGCGGACCGGTTTCAACGGATAGATCCCCTGGTGTGTACGATCCAGCGGATATTTATCCGCGGATATTTTTCGGGCCGATGGATTTCCAGCGGATCAAAATTTCTTAACATGCTAAGAAATCGATCCGCTGGAATCCAGTCCAACGGATTGATCCGCTGGTCTGTACAGACTCAGCGGATCAATCCATCCGAATCCATCCCTCGCATGCGTCGTAATGATTCGACGCATGCGTGGAAGTCCTTATATCACAGCGTCGCGCACGTCGCCGCGTCATCAACGTTTCCGCGGATCGATCCTCTCGTGTGTACTAGGCCTAAGGCTTTTCTGTTTACAAAAAAGGAAGCAGAGCTATAATTTTAATGGCAATTCAAACACAATTTATTTGTAAATGTCAGTGTTGCTCTAGTAGGTTGTATACATCACACCATTGTACCACTTCACAGGCAGGGTCGTGGCTTCCCCCTGGCTTGTTAAAAGGAATTATACATTTTTAATGTTTTACTTCAAGCATTGCTAAAATCACTGCTCCCCACTAAAGTGATTTTTTTTCTTGCTTTGGTACATGTCCCCCAGGGCAGTGCCCAGTCCCTGTGTCATTTGTTTAAAAAAAAAATAAAAAACATTTGGATGCCAATGACTTTGGATTCGACAGACAAACTTTAATAATGTTTGTTGAACCTGCCCCGAACTGAGACCAGGGACGTTTGCCTCATCAGTAGATTTGGATAGTGTAAGTAATTGTTAAAAGCCCTGTCAGCTTAGATTTTTTGCTTTGTGTGTTTCATTGAGGAAATTAACCTTCTCTTTTTGTTTAAGAAACGCAAGAAAAAGTGAGAAAGTTGTCATTCGAGCAGTCATCTTTATTGGAAGATATACAAATCAATCAATAACTATAAGATCTTACAATAGTACAAAATTATGTAGTACCCTCTACCATAGGTAGGTGCTAGAGGTGTAGTGTTTGGTAGGTTCTGTCAGTACAGCTAAATTTAAGCAGGCCTATGCTGCAAGCCCTTCTTGTTTTTAACCTCACCTACTATGTAACTATGTAAATATTTAACTAAGTAATACAGTGAAATTGCAAAAACTTCCAACTTTCTTTTTCTAAATTTTCCACAGGACCCCTTTCTCAAGGTAATTAGTAACCTTCCGAAAATTCTTACTGACCTTTTCTGTGTGCTGGCTTTTTCTACATTGCTGTTTATGGCACCACTACACCTTCGATCAATTTGAATTTAGATTGGTTTATAAGGTATGTGTGCAGGGGTTTTTACCTGTTATTAAGTATCAAGGAAAACACAGCTACCCCTTATTCATTAGGCTAAGGCGTGTGTATGCTAAGAAACCTGCGCTTGCTCAGAATAAAGTATGAGACGAGAGTAAAAGTAGCATTTGTAATGGAGATAACACATTTTTCAAGCTGTAACAGACTGCAATTAGTTTCTTAACAAACTTTTACTTAACACGCAAACACATGAGATTAGCAAAACCAGCCCCAAGAGTTGTGCCAGTGGAATCGAACTTCCCCTGCCGTTGTAAGTGTTGTATGTCACCGCGTTTGAGAACGAGGAGATTTTGTCTTGACAGTGTGTACGCAAAGCAAGCTTGTTGAGTTCCTCGACAAGCCTAACAAGGAACTTGTCGAGGAAAACAATGTGTCTTTTCCGACGAGTTCCTCGGTCGTGTGTACGAGGCCTAAGTCATGCTTTACTTTTAAAGTAGCATTCTCTATCCCTTTAGTAAATCAGTGGCTAAGTACTGGGAATTATATCAATGGTAAGGTAAGTGTTAACAAAATCAAAATCTTTCCAAAATTAAAAAAAAAGCCTTCGGCTATACAAGTAGGAGAGTATTATATATGTTGTACTGTCAGTTTTATAGTTAAATTACTTTCCTGTTAATACGTCTTGAAACTACTTCTGAAGTAGCTATGATAGGATTTAGAGTGAAAACTACTTAGAGGAAAGCTCTGATATTATTATAATTGAGGTTACAGCACCTTTCTGACTTTCAATCATTGTTCTGTTCTAAGAGGGGTGGTGACTTCCTGGAAATTACATTGGGTGGAGAAAGGCTTAGCTAACTTGTTCCCTTCATCACTATCCCTTCCTGAATTAATGACTGGCCTTTGAAATATTGTTTCTGGTCTGTTTACAGCATTATTGATTTACACAGGAAAGCTTCTAATATTTTCCTATGGAAGTGTTTGATTGTTTGGGAACCCTCCATTGCATCTGAATGAGCAGCTTCTAAATGGACTTACCATGGAAACTAAGATCCTCATAACTAAGACTCTGTTTCCTGCCACTGTTTATAGTAGAAATTTGTGAATGAGTCGTGTGTTGAATATTAAATGGCCTAATGGCTAACCTTTACAGCATAAAGATTTAGTTTGAAGAGGAGAGCATGTAAATAAACAGAAGACTTTTTTTTTTTGCTAATTTACAGAAAGAGAAACACAGGGGACAAAAAGTGAAAATCCACTATTCAGAGGTGTTACACCAGCAGGAGGACAATGTCTAATAAAGAATTAAATGGATCACTGTGTTAACTCATGTTTTTACATTAAAGAATCAGAATCCCAGTAAAATATAGCATTGTCTGATTGAAGAATTGTTTAAGAAGACCGCCATTATAATTTAGAAAATCATATCTGCATATCAGTTCTCCTACTTCCTAACACAATATTACAGTGCCTTGCGAAAGTATTCGGCCCCCTTGAACTTTGCCACCTTTTGCCACATTTCAGGCTTCAAACATAAAGATATAAAACTGTAAATTTTTTGGAAGAATCAACAACAAGTGGGACACAATCATGAAGTGGAACAAAATTTATTGGATATTTCAAACTTTTTTAAGAAATAAAAAACTAAAAAATTGGGCGTGCAAAATTATTCAGCCCCTTTACTTTCAGTGCAGCAAACTCTCTCCAGAAGTTCAGTGAGGATCTCTGAATGATCCAATGTTGACCTAAATGACTAATGATGATAAATAGAATCCACCTGTGTGTAATCAAGTCTCCGTATAAATGCACCTGCACTGTGATAGTCTCAGAGGTCCGTTTAAAGCGCAGAGAGCATCATGAAGAACAAGGAACACACCAGGCAGGTCCGAGATACGGTTGTGGAGAAGTTTAAAGCCGGATTTGTATACAAAAAGATTTCCCAAGCTTTAAACATCCCAAGGAGCACTGTGCAAGTGATAATATTGAAATGGAAGGAGTATCAGACCACTGCAAATCTACGAAGACCTGGCCGTCCCTCTAAACTTTCAGCTCATACAAGGAGAAGACTGATCAGAGATGCAGCCAAGAGGCCCATGATCACTCTGGATGAACTGCAGAGATCTACAGCTGAGGTGGGAGAATCTGTCCATAGGACAACAATCAGTCCCTGTATACTGCACAAATCTGGCCTTTATGGAAGAGTGGCAAGAAGAAAGCCATTTCTTAAAGATATCCATAAAAAGTGTCGTTTAAAGTTTGCCACAAGCCACCTGGGAGACACACCAAACATGTGGAAGAAGGTGCTCTGGTCAGATGAAACCAAAATTGAACTTTTTGGCAACAATGCAAAACGGTTTGTTTGGCGTAAAAGCAACACAGCACATCACCCTGAACACACCATCCCCACTGTCAAACATGGTGGTGGCAGCATCGTGGTTTGGGCCTGCTTTTCTTCAGCAGGTACAGGGAAGATGGTTAAAATTGATGGGAAGATGGATGGAGCCAAATACAGGACCATTCTGGAAGAAAACCTGATGGAGTGTGCAAAAGACCTGAGACTGGGACGGAGATTTGTCTTCCAACAAGACAATGATCCAAAACATAAAGCAAAATCTACAATGAAATGGTTCACAAATAAACATATCCAGGTGTTAGAATGGCCAAGTCAAAGTCCAGACCTGAATCCAATCGAGAATCTGTGGAAAGAACTGAAAACTGCTGTTCACAAACGCTCTCCATCCAACCTTACTGAGCTTGTGCAGTTTTGCAAGGAGGAATGGGCAAAAATGTCAGTCTCTCGATGTGCAAAACTGATAGAGACCTACCCCAAGCGACTTACAGCTGTAATCGCAGCAAAAGGAGGTGATACAAAGTATTAACTTAAGGGGGCTGAATAATTTTGCACGCCCAATTATTCAGTTTTTTATTTGTTAAAAAAGTTTGAAATATCCAATAAATTTCGTTCCACTTCATGATTGTGTCCCACTTGTTGTTGATTCTTCAAAAAAATTACAGTTTTATAACTTTATGATTGAAGCCTGAAATGTGGAAAAAGGTCGCAAAGTTCAAGGGGGCCTAATACTTTCGCAAGGCACTGTATCTATGATCAACAAGGAAAATGGCACATAAAATATGTATGTACTAAAAAATAAGTAGAACTTCAAAAGGGTAAGCCCCGGTATTTCCGCACCAGGAGTCCAGGTCTTAGAAATCCCCTGAGCTCAATGTCTAAAATGTCCCTCGTCAGGAGGGACGTTTTGGAGCATTCCTCATGGTCAGTGCCGCCACATGGGCGGCGCCAACCAATCAGCAGCCACATAGACCGACCTGACGGCTAAGAAGACGCTGCATGGACGCAGAGATGCTTTCTAAGATGAGGACTCCTGGAGCTGATATACTGGGGCTTAGAACTGGAGATTGCTGTGGTCCAGGTCAGTGGGACTGGGGGGAGCAAGCGGGGGGACCTGTGTAAGTTCACCTTACAGATTTTTCTGTAAAGGTGAACTTACACTTTAAGCAAATTCCAGGCTCTAACTAACTAAGCCTAAAACACCTCCCACCCCTTTCTAACTCCTATACTAATTACCCCGTAGAAAGAGGATGCAAATACCTATTCTCAATGCTCTCCATTCTGGTTATGTGATCTCCCCACAGATCTCCCCGCAGCTTCACGGGAGAGGAGGAACATATGGAATACCTGGGCGGCGACCTCATCCTTACTGTGGGGCATCAAATGTTGACTGTCCCTCCTCTCCTCCGAAACTGCTGCTAGATGCCAATCATGTGACCAGACTGGAGCGCTCTGAGAATAGGTAAGTATAAGCATCTTCCTTCTCCAGGGAAACTAAAATAGGAGTTAGGAGGGGGATGGGAACCATTTTAAGCTTAGTTATGTAGAACCAGGACTTCCACTTTAAGTACAAATAAGCCCTTTTTTTTCTTTTCTGTTTGAAAATTTGCACTATACAATTACATTTTTATTTAACCTCCCTGGCGGTATGATTCTTTCAGAAAAAACATGCTGAAAGCGATACCATTATTTGCAAGGAAATTTGGCGTTTTATACTGTAGGCCTGTAATTTTTAGAAATAACTCACTTAAATCTGACCAAACCAGAGTCTAATAGGCATCCCGGGTATGACATTTTTTTAAAAACAAAATTATAAATTATAATATAATAAATAATTATAAATAATTATAACAAATAATAATATAATTATAATAAAAATTATTCAATAATGTAATCAAATCAAAATCACTGAAATTTGCTCAGTTGCAGAATTGTCGCTGTCATTATTTTTTTTTTTTTATGACGAATTTCCCCACAAATCGCTATCGGACAATTCTGCAAGTGATTATAATTTATTATCGCTGTTTTTTAGCTGATCTAAAACTATTTTTGACATAAAGGGACACTTTTGGTTGCTATGGACAATCTACAGTTTGCAGGGAGAAAGAAACGTTTTTATTATATAAAATAACATGCAGGACTCTGGGGAGACCACTAGGGACAAGGGGGGTGTGTTTTTTTTACATACAGTACTGTAATCTATAAGATTACAGTATACTGTATGTAATGTGTTTGTTTACTTTTTTGAATTTGGCGCCGTTCTCCGCCCTTGTGCGTCGTAACGTCGCAGGGAACGGAGATCGGCGGAACAGGAGGACACAGTGTGAATCGAGCGAGGTCCCGCTCGCTCGCACAACGCGGTGGCATCGCTGGATCCAGGGACAAGGTAAGTAAACAGTGCCTGTGGATCTAGCGAGGCAAGCCCGAGTCTGACTCGGGGTTACCGCTCGCAGCATGAAAATAAAACCCAGAGTCAGACTCGGGAATACCGCCAGGCAGGTTAAGTAAACCTAACCATAGTCTTGGTCATTAATTTAGAAAATCAAATCATATTGTTGTCAGATTTTATAACTAATCTGAGCCTTCAAGTGGTTATGCACTGCTGTTTTGATAAAATTCTGAAATGCTAAAAAAAAGTATAACTGGACAGGTTATGATAAGGTGGGTTAAAATGTGTTGAGAGATTTAAGTAGCATGCCATTGCTAACCTCCTGAAAATTCTTATTTCCTGGCCATATGTGGCTTCAGTATTTTCTAAGCCATTGATGTGAAACAAGTATACATATAAGGACTTATACCTTTTCTTTAACTTATTTTTGGGGGGAACCCAATACAATTTTTTTTTAAACAGCATGTTTTTCTTTGTTTAGGTTATTTTTGCTGTAGTAAGTTGTTTACAGCCTACATATGATCCACTTCACAGACAGGTTAAGGGCATTCCCCAGGATTGTTATTTAAAGGAATTTTGCATTTTTAATGTTGTCCATTAAGCAATAATACAAATGCTGCACCTTGGCAAACTGAATTTATTTTTCTATTTTTTTTTAATTTTGCTACATTTCCCCATAGAAGTACCCAGTCCCCCAAGTCATTTATTTGACGATCCCTTCCCTTTTAGCCTAGAACCTAGCCATTACTCTGCCTCCCATTGACTTCTATATAGAGTGGTCAATCATCCCAATGGAGGGAAGGAGCCTCAATAAAAAATTGACAAAGGGTCTAACCCTTCTCAACTCTATCCAAAGCTAAATAACACATTTTGCATTTAAATTCCTTTTAATATATTTTAAAGCGATGTCCTGGTATTTACAATGGGTAAAGGTTTTAGTCATAAAAAAAAAAAAAATACAAATAAAAATATTGGGTGTTTAACTACAATTTTCATATATACACAACAGAATTCAATTTCTCTTTTCCTGACACTTCACTCCAAGAACTAAGAAAACAATGTAGTTTGAAGGATTTTATTTATACTATTTCCAAGAGATGAAGGAACAGCTGAGTGACAGATTGGAAAGAATCAGGAGAACCTAAAACAGGGCATACAGGGTTTCCACTTTCTAAATGAAAAACATCTGCACTCAGCTGTTAATTTTTCATTTGAATAGATTAGCTTTACAAAGCATTCATTAACCACTTGCCGACCGCGCACCGTCGTTATACGTCCACAAGGTGGCTCTGCTGGGCGAGAGCACGTAATATGACGTCCTCTCTCCCAGCCGCCACTAGGGGCGCGCGCGCACCCCCGACTCCCGTGCGTGTGCCCGGCGGGCGCGATCGCCGCCGGGCACACGCGATCGCTCGTTACAGAGCGGGGACCGGGAGCTGTGTGTGTAAACACACAGCTCCCGGTCCTGTCGGCAGGGGAAATGCTGATCTTCGGTTCATACAATGTATGAACCGAGGATCAGTGTTTCCCCTAGTGAGGCCACCCCCCCCCCCACAGTAAGAACACACCCAGGCATACTTAACCCCTTCCCCGCCCCCTAGTGTTAACCCCTTCACTGCCAGTGGCATTTTTATAGTAATCCAATGCATTTTTATAGCACTGATCGCTATAAAAATGCCAATGGTCCCAAAAATGTGTCAAAAGTGTCCGAAGTGTCCGCCATAATGTCGCAATACCGAAAAAAAAATCGCTGATCGCCGCCATTACTAGTAAAAAATATATAATAAAAATGACATAAAAATACCCCCTATTTTGTAAACGCTATAACTTTTGCGCAAACCAATCAATAAACGCTTATTGCGATTTTTTTTTACGAAAAATATGTAGAAGAAAACGTATCGGCCTAAACTGAGGAAAAAAATTTTTTTTTATATATTTTTGGGGGATATTTATTATAGCAAAATGTAAAAAATATTCATTTTTTTCAAAATTGGCTCTCTATTTTTGTTTATAGCGCAAAAACTAAAAACCGCAGAGGTGATCAAATACCACCAAAAGTAAGCTCTATTTGTGGGAAAAAAAGGACGCCAATTTTGTTTGGGAGCCACGTCGCACGACCGCGCAATTGTCTGTTAAAGCGACGCAGTCCCGAATCGCAAAAAGTACTTTGGTCTTTGGGCAGCAATATGGTCCGGGGGGTAAGTGGTTAAAGTGGTTGTAAACCCTTACACACCACTTTTACCTGAAGGTAAGCCTATAATTAGGCCTGCCAGTTGGTACTGGAAATATCTCCTAAACATGCACAGTTTAGGAGATATTTACCATATACTGCATCACGTAACTCCAGCCAGTCACAGGGCCAGAGACCACAGCCCCGAGAGAAAGGTGAAGATGGACACGGCCACCAGTGGGGACATCGTAGGCTTCGTTTGCAGGTAGAGGAAATACGAAAAACTGCGCTATAAACCAACATGTGAAAAAGAAAATTAGAAAAAAATCTTGAAAAAAAAATATATGTAAAAATATGAATACCACATTAAGAGTGGGAATATAAACCATATAATATATAAAATAAAGAGTCTAATTGCCGACAATAGAAATGGGAGCAAAAAGTCTTAAAAAGTGTCAGACAAAAATTGAGTCCATAATGGTGGAAACGTGAAAAGAAGCCTGTGATGACACCAATATCAAACGTGCACCTACACCAGATGTACAAGCCTGCTTACCAGAACACATTCTATGCAAGCCTGGAAGTCAACCACACTCTCGGCTGGTATTGGTCGTTCGACAGGGAGATGAACACTGGTAATCCGAACGGATGCAAACCAGTCACATCGATCTCCGTGGCTGGAAGGTGGATGAAAGTAATCCGGGGCGAGTAGAGACGATCACCTTAATCGCAACAGATGTCTCGTACAGTACCAAGGGAAGAAATACTCACATAGCATAATATTGTATGCACAGAGTTTAATGTAAAAAGGAGTCAGATATACTTACAAAAGCATCTGAATAAAATCACAGTTAAAATCACAGTTAAAAACAAGGAGCCGGCCGGCAAGGCAAGCGGACACCCGTCCTATGGGCGATGACGTCAGCGCGTCAACCTCCCGACGATCGTTTCGTCTTACAAAGACGTTGTCGTTTGCAGGTAAGTGGCACATAATGGGCAATGCATACTATCCCATTATGCTTTTACTTTGCAGGGAACAAAAGAGGAAGTAAAACCCATCCAGGTTTACTTCCTCTTTAATGCTCCATGTATGAGAAACTATTTGATATATATTAATGTGTAACAAAGAATTGCTCTGAATAATTTTGCTACTGTTGTACAAATACTCATTTTTTGTCAGGTCCCTTCAGTGTTTTAGTAATAGAGGGTGCTTTCTCTTAATTGTTGAGAGTTGGGTATAATCATATTGTTGAAGCAAAAGTAAACCTTTGATTACAATTTTGTGGATCAAAATTTGCAGCTCATTAAGTTTTAATCAATTTGTAAAAAATCCATTTAAACCCACCTCACTAGGCTTTATATCTGTGCTCTGTGCATGGATCTATCAATCTCAGTGGTCACTTCCGGGACGATAATTTGCACTACTGACAGTGATGTTCTGTCAGGACTACAGGTCCCATGAAGCTTTGCACTGTACCCCAGAGAGGGGAGCCTGGTTGATTGTGTATACGTGCTGTGTTATCTGCACATTGTCTGAATGTCCACTCATCCATAGGAATGCATATCCCTTGGGTGACAAATCTGCCTCCAAAGCTGACCATAGATGGATAGAAATTTGGCCAGTTCAGCAGGGACCAACCAAATGTTGATCCATGTGTGGCTACTATCACTCAACAGAAGCTGATCTATTGATTGACTTTTGCTGAATGGAACTGTTGGAGAAAAGCAGCTAAAGCTAATAGCTGCAGCACTGATTTGTGTATTCTCACAGCCAAGGAGTCCCCCTCCACCACAGCTCACTGGCTGCACAAAAAACTGAGCTATGTATGACCAGTTTAATCAGACAAAAACTCAGTGAGTGCTGTCACTCTAGGGTAGGAAGTCCATTACCGGCAGGTTCACCAGCTCGAAAAACAAAGTGCCTGTGTCACTGGGCTTTTGACATATGTCCATGGCATCAGTTTGATACACTCCAGAAATCATTTAGAATTCTTTGAGAGGTACACTTGGCTTGCATTCGATCTCCTTCTAATCTTCTGTCCTGCTTCAAGTAGGAATTTGCATTTAGATAGACTTGCATTTTTGAAATTTTTGGTTTACATACACTTTAAGGTTTCTGTGCTATTTAGCTGTTGTGTGATTGACATCTAATGTAAGGTATGGAGAACAGGTGAATATGTAAAATCGTAAGTCAAAAATAAAATTGTATCATACTCATTTTTTTATGTTCAATTTATGACCAAACATATACATACTGTATATGTGAATATTTGGGATTTACTGACCCCATACTTTCACTATATAACACCATCTACATTATAAAGATATGTATGTACAACGCTTCAGACATGGTGGTATCCCTTCACTCCTCTACTACATCATTCTGAACACACTAAAGATAATAGACAACATATTAGAAATATACAAAACTTCAGTGCTCCCTCCCTCTCACACTTTTGTTTTTACTACAGGCTCAGCTTTCCTGCCCTAAAATTAGCAGATCAGGGTACCTATTTGCCCACCAGATGCAAGTGCAGGCCTCTTTAATTTTTATTCCCAATAACCTCTGGGTTCCTGGACTCTCCCAAATAAGATACGTTTCTCTGCTTCCCTTTCTCAGCAGCTCAGTGAGACCCAACCTGATGAGGTAGAGGTATCTGGGAAAGTGGTAAGCAGCCTCATAAGTGGCCTTTCACTCTTATGCCCTGTACACACGATCGGTTCGTCTGATGAAAACAGACTAATGGATTTTTTCATCAGATATCCGATGAAGCTGATTTTCATCAGTCTTGCCTACACACCATCGGTTAAAAATCCGATCGTGTCTAACGTGGTGACGTAAAAAAAAACAACGACGTGCTGAGAAAAATGAAGTTCAATGCTTCCGAGCATGCGTCGACTTAATTCTGAGCATGCATGGATTTTTGACCGATGGATTTCCCCACAGACGATCGTTTTTTTCTATCGGTTTTTTAACCATAAGAAACTTTTAAAACAGGTTCTATTTTTTTTACCGATGGGGAAAAAAACGATGAGGCCCACACGTGATCGGTTCGTCTGATGAAAACGGTCCGTTTTCATCAGACGAACCGATCGTGTGTGCAGGGCATAAGAATTGGCATGTGGGGACCTGGGCAGGAGCCTAATACCAGGCAGCTTCCCTGGAAGACCCAAATACTGTGGGGAGCCATTTACCTATTGTTACCAGAGTACTTTACACCGTGTGCACAATTATTATGTGAGTATTTTGACCAAATCATAATTTTTATGTATATTGTCCAACTCCAAGCTGTATAAACTTGAATGTTTATTAGATTTAAGCATATCAGATGATGTGTATTTGTGTTATGAGGAAGGGTCTGGCCTAATGAGATCAACACCCTATATCAAGGTGTGCAACATTATTAGGCAGCTTATTTCCTCAGGCAAAATGAGCCAAAAAAGAGACTTAACTGACTCTGAAAAGTCATAAATTGTAAAAACCTTATGTTAGTATCAGCCTCCCCCAGCACCCCCCTAATTACTTACCTGAGCCCCATCTCTCTCCAGCGATGTCCACGAATGTCTAAGCCGCCCGGAACATTCCTCCTGATTGGCTGAGACACAGCAGTGGCGCCAATTGTTCCCATGGCTGTCAAATAAATGTCATTCAGGGGAGAGAGGGGGCAGGGGATGGAGCCGGGGTGGAGCTCCATGTCTGAATGGACACACGGAGCTGTGACTCAGCTCCAGTGCCCCCATAGGAAGTTGCTGACTGTGGGGGCACTTGATAGGAGGAAGGGGCCAGGAACAGAAAAGAGAGACCCGAGATGAGGAGGATCCGGGCTACTCTGTGCAAAACCAACTGCACAGATGAGGTAAGTATAACATGTTTGTTAATTTTTTTAAAACAAAACTTTACAATCACTTTAAAGATGAGCTAGTTGGACCTTTTCAGGTAAAGATGGACTCAAAATCAACTCCCAAACCTACTGCCAGTTTATAGAAGACTTCAAGTAGTGGTACAGGAAAAAGTTTGCATCTTTTAAGAAGACCATGATATTTATCAAATTACTCCACTGTGTTGCTAGCCCGTAAAGGCTTTAAAGATGAAAGATGAAAGAATAATGACATTCCCCCTTCCTCACCTGACGTAAACCCTATTGAGAACCTTCTTAAATGGGAGATTTATGTGAAGGAAAACAGTACACCTCTCTGAACAGTGTCTGGGAGGCTGTGGTTGCTGCTGCAGAAAAAGTTTGTCAACAGATCAAGAAACTGACACTCCATGAATGGCTTATGACTGTTATTGAACAGAAGGATGGCTATATTGGTAACTAACTCTTTTTTTTTTTTTAAATGTCAGAAATGTTTATTTGTACATTTTGAGTTGTTTTTCATTATTCGCACTTTAACAGGTGAAAATAAACAAGTAAGATGGAAAAAATGTCAGTTTTCGTTTAGTTGTATAATAATTCTGCACACTAATGTCGCATACACACGATCGGTTTGTCTGATGGACCGTTTTCATCAGACTAACCGATCGGGTGTGGGCCCCATCGGTTTTTTATCCATCGGTTAAAAAACTAGGAACTTGTTTTAAAATTATCTGATGGTTAACTAACCGATAGAAAAAAAACGATCGTCTGTGGGCACGTCCAGCACTGTAGTTGTTCAATAATGAAATTAATCCTCAAAAATACAACTTGCCAAAGCCCTGAGTGTGTCACTTGCCACCAGATGTCATCAGGTGTCCCCAGCAGAGTCCCTCCTTACATCAGGTGTTCCCAGTAGAGTCCCTCCTTACATTAGACATTCCCAGGAGAGTCCCTCCTTACATCGGGTGCTCCCCAGCAGAGTCCCTCCTTACACCAGGGATTCCCAGTAGAGTCCCTCCTTACATCAGGCATACCCAGAAGAGTCCCTTGTTACATCAGGCATTCCCAGTAGAGTCCCTCCTTACACCAGGTATTCTCAGTAGAGTCCCTCCTTACATCAGGTGCCCCCTGTAGAGTCCCTTCTTACATCAGGTTCCCCCAGTAGAGTCCCTCCTTACATCAGTCATTCCCAGTAGAGTCCCTCCTTACACCAGGTATTCTCAGTAGAGTCCCTCCTTACATCAGGTGCCCCCTGTAGAGTCCCTTCTTACATCAGGTTCCCCCAGTAGAGTCCCTCCTTACATCAGTCATTCCCAGTAGAGTCCCTCCTTACATCAGGCATTCTCAGTAGAGTCCCTCCTTACATGAGGCATTCCCAGTAGAGTCCCTCCTTACATCAGGTGCCCCCTGTAGAGTCCCTTCTTATATCAGGTGCCCCAATAGCGTCTCTCCTTACATCAGGCATTCCCAGTAGAGTCCCTTGTTACATCAGGTGCCCCCCAGCAGAGTCCCTCCTTACATCAAGCATTACCAGTAGAGTTTCTCTTTACATCAGGCATTCCCAGTAGAGTCCCTTGTTACATCATGTGCCCCCAGCAGAGTCCCTCCTTACACCAGGCATTCCCAGCAGAGTCCCTCCTTACATCAGGTGCACCCAGTGGAGTCGCTCCTTACATCAGTTGCCCTTAGTAGAGTCCCTCCTTACAGCAGGTGCCCCCCAGGTCAATAGAAATGGAGCTGCTGCCAACCCTCCACCCCACAGCCTTTTCCACAACAGGTCACAGACCGGCAGAAATTTTGGGGGACGGGGGATTGACGGCAGCTCCATTTCTATTGGCAGCCAACTGGGCTCTGCTTCTTGTTTCCTCCACTGGGTGAGTGACCTGTTACACAAGAGCTCAGCTGGTCTTCCGTGGACATTTCTCGGGATACGGTAGGACCGGGACAAAGGTCTAAATGCCAGGAATGTCCTGGGACAGTTGGCAACTATGGAATCCATAATGCAAAACAGGCTCAGGATGGCAAAGAACATGCACACACTGCAGAATAATACAAAACTGTTAATGAAAGTTGCATAAACGTGGACCTCTAACAGCAAAGACTCAGGGTAACATGCAGCTGCAAAGCATAGCCTTTATAGGAGGGTGTAGCTGACAACCTCTACTTCAGGGGTACAGTTTATGAGAATAATGACAAGTAGCTGCTTGTGTTTTGAACTGTTTTCTGAAGAAGAGGTTCTCAGCTAGACCCTCTTATAGAGGCTATGCTTTGCAGCTTCAGGTTACCCTGAGTCATTGCTGTTAGTAGTCCATATTTATGCAACTTTGATAATCTGTTTTGTGTTATTCTGCAGTGTGTACATGCTCTTTGCCATTCTGAGCCGGTTTTGAATTATGGATTCTAACTTTGAACCTGTTAGTTAACTGCCTGAGGGCTTTCACACTGAGGCGATGCGCTGCCGGGAGAGAAAAAAATCTCCTGTCAGCAGCATCTTTGGAGCGGTGAGAGGAGCGGCATGTATACCGCTTCTTCCCATTTAAAACAATGGGAAACCGCGGCAATACCCCCCGCAATGCGCCTCTGCAGAGTCGCATTGCGGGCGGTATTAACCCTTTATCGGCTGCTAGCGGGGGTTAATACCGCACCGCTAGCGGACGATTCTCACGGCTATTTTTAACGGCTTTACCGCCACCGCGGCTCCCGCTCCAATGTGAAAGGGGCCTTACTCTCTTCTGAAAACTTATCCTGTTACATTAGTAACACCCAAAAGCAGTGGTGGCCGGTGCTCATTATTTTTTGGGGGGTGACAGATAGAAATGCGGCGATCCACCCCAAAACCAACCCCCCCTAATTTCTAATTTGCTATTGTCACACAACTGGGTGGGCTCAGGGCGCAGTACTCTGAGCCCAGAGCCCACCCTTTTTAGAAGCCAATTAGAACCTCAGAGTCTAATCGTGTGCTTAAAAAAAAAAACTTTGGGGTCCATGTGCCCAGCGCCCTGCATGTGGATTAGGAATCAGGCGCATGGATTAGAGGGATGGCGCCCCCGCTCCCCTTATGGATAGGCTGTCACTGCCCAAAAGTCAGATAGGCAGCTTCTGTTTGAGCCTTCTCACATTTTTTTTGGTGACAGAATTCCAATTAACATTTCAAAACATGTGGCCAGATTTTCAGTAACCATGCAACCAAATCAACTACAATGTCAAATATTTCACACTCCAAAATGAAATCTCAGGCGCTGGCTGAACTTGTTTCCACTGCAGCAATCATATGTATCAGCAAAAAGAAAGGGCAAACATCATGATATAAAATAATGTTCTTCTTTTAATAAAATATCTAGCAGGAACAGGTTCTATGTTCGGCACAAAACGTTAGGCACAGGAATATGTTTTGCGCTAGGCACAAAACGCACTATGCCTAGTGTGAAACATGTCAGAATAGAACTTGCTTCTGCTGGCTATTTCAATATAAAAACAATATAATTTTTTATCTCAGTGTGGGGTATTCCTGTTGCTGGTACAACCAAATCATCTACTACGGTGTTTTCTAGGTACTTTAGATCAGTACTTTGTGTTGCTCTCCTTGGTTTTCTGTGTAGCCAATACAATGTGCAATCTTCCGGCAAGGGCCCACTAGGCAGAGAAGAATCTGGCCACTGTCATTGCCATTCACAAGGAACATGAGAAAAAAAAAAAGAAAAGAAATAAACACAGCCGTAGAAGGGAGAAAAACTAGTAAAAAGGCAACACAGCTGACTTTCGTTAGGAGCAATAAAAAAAAACGAGGTTTAAAACGTACTTTTGTTATGAATGAGCCTTCACTCTAGAGCAAAACACCACATATGTGAGTGCTATTGTTTTATGAACTAATATATAAATTATGCAAAATGACATCAGTGAAATCTGAAAGAAGTTATTCTAAATGCAAAAGCTTGTTTGGTATAAAATCTTCTGGTATTTATAGATTTCTTGTATTCATGGAGTCATTCATTTTATAGCTGACAGGTTTAGGCCAAGGCATGAACTGAGGCTTTAGTTGCAAAAACACCTTCCCCAGTGGAGAAGGGAGGGGAGGGATATCTAAGGATTTCTATGCACAGTCAAGGGGGCAGATTCACGTAGAGCCGCGTAAAATTGTGCGGGCGTAACGTATCTGATTTACGTTACGCCTCCGCAACTTACATGGGCAAGTGCTGTACTCTCAAAGCACTTGCTCCGTAAGTTGCGGCGGCGTAGCGTAAATCGGCCGGCATAAGCCCGCCTAATTCAAATTTGGATCAGGGGGGCGTGTTTTATGCAAAACTACTGTGACCCGACGTGATTGACGTTTTTTCGGAACGGCGCCATTGGTTTTGACGTGAACATAAATGACGTCCAGCCCCATTCACGGACGACTTATGCAAACGACATAACTTTTTCAAATTTCGACGTGGGAACGACGGCCATACTTAACATTGGCTGCGCCTCATATAGCAGGAGCAACTTTACGCCGGGAAAAGCCTAATGTAAACGTCGTAACTTTACTGCGTCGGCCGCGCGTACATCTGGGAATTCGCGTATCTAGCTAATTTGCATACTCGACGCGGAATTCGACGGAAACGTCACCTATCGGTCAAAAAAATAATGCAGTTAAGATCCGACGGCGTGTCGGATCTAATGGATATCTATGCGTAACTGATTCTAAGAATCAGGCGCATAGATACGACGGCGCAACTCAGAGATACGACGGCGTATCTGGAGATACGCCGTCGTATCTCGGTTGTGAATCTGGGCCAGTGTGTTTTAATGTTTGAACCTTATTCTTCATTATTGAAGCCACTGCAAATTTTAAGGAATATTTTATTTACCTTGTTTAGCTCTAAAAGAGGCACTAATGCTATTCTGTTAATAACGAATATTTCAAGTAACAGAACTTGCAAGAGAATACAGAGAACTGATTAACGTGTCTTAGTAGACATGTGAAGGATGCACAGCATCTTCATTTTTTATGTGAATTTTAATTTACAAAATAAATTTCGTCTTACTGAATGAGGTAAAAAAAAGTGAAAAATTCGATTTTTCGACTTACCATTTTCCTTCAGTTTACTGAGGGGCACTAGGGTTGCCATCTCATCCCTTTAAAACTGAACACATATTAATTATACAGGTTCTGGGGCTAATTTAATGCAGATAAAGCACTAAGTAAGTTTTATTACCACCCTAATCAGCCACAGAACCTGTGTATTTATTATGTGTTTTAAAGGGATGGGGTGGCAACCTTAAAGTGGATGTAAACCCGAAAATGTTTATTTTTTTTTTTGATGTCACAATGTACAGTATAAGATTTTCTATCATCTGTGCCCAGTCTTGCCACACAGTTAAAGCGGAGGTTCACCCCTACAATATACTTTTTCCCCTTAGATGGATGCTCGTTTTGTCTAGGTGAATCGGCTAGTTGTTTTAAAATATGAGCAGTACTTACGGTTTACGAGATGCATCTTCTCCGCCGCTTCCGGGTATGGGCTGCGGGACTGGGCGTTCCTATTTTGATTGACAGTCTTCCGAGATGCTTCCGACGGTCGCATCCATCGCGTCACGATTTTCCAAAAGAAGCCGAACGTCGGTGCGCAGGCGCAGTATAGAGCCGCACCGACGTTCGGCTTCTTTCGGCTACTAGTGACGCGATGGATGCGACCGTCGGAAGCCTCTCGGAAGACTGTCAATCAAGAAGGAACGCCCGCTCCCGAAGACCCATACCCGGAAGCGACAGAGAAGATGCATCTCGAAAACGGGTAAGTACTGCTCATATTTTAAAACAACTAGCCGATTCCCCTAGACAAAACGAGCAGGAATCTAAGGGGAAAAGGTCAAAAAATAAATATATGGGTGAACCTACCGCTTTAATCCAGCTCTGAGCAATCCTCTTTTATTGTTCAGTGAAATAAAACAGACTTACAGAGAAAAACCTTAGTCCGTTCCGCCCCCTTGCTGTGAGTAACAGGTTATTTACATATCTCATGCACTAACTTGGAGACAGGCATTATTTTTTAGTTCCCACCCCCACTCCTTTTCTGAAGTCATGTGGTTACTTTTCTGGATTTTGACTGGATGTTAGTGATCATAGCAGAATTTAGTGTAAGGAATACATAGGAAAAAATGCATGTTGACAAGGGGAGTGTAGAGGAGGGCTGGGAGTCTACTGACATCACAACTCCACCCACAGAGCTTCAGACAACAGATCCACCCACAGAATCTGCAGTTTTTCAGTTCTTATAACAGACAGAGGGGAGACATTTGATAGGTAAGGATACATGCAGAAGGCATGTATATCCTTATAGATCAGCACTATGGCAGTAGTTTAGAAAGGATGAGAGTGGGTTTACATCCACTTTAAGGGGCACAGGTATGTAGTAAGTCTTAAAGAGGTTGTAAAGGCTCAAGATTTATTTTAACTTTATGGATTCTATTCATGAAGGTAAAAACAAATCTGTGTATAGAAACCCTCCCCCAGCCCCCCAAAAACGTACCTGAGCCCCATCTTAATCCAGAGATGTGCATGAGAGCCTTGACTCTTCCAGGTCTCTCTCTCCTCATTAGCTGAGACAGCAGCAGTAGCTATTGGCTCCCGTTACTGTCAATCACAGACATTGAGCTAATGATGGGAGCGTGGGGTCAGTGCCGAGCTGCGCTCCATGTGTGAATGGAGCGCAGCACAGTGGTGCAGTGAGTAGCACTTTCGCCTAGCAGCAAAAGGTTCGCTGGTTCGAATCCCAACCACGACACCATCTGCCTGGAGTTTGCATGTTCTCCCTGTGTCTGCGTGGGTTTCCTCCAGGCACTCCGGTTTCCTCCCACACTCCAAAGACATGCTGGTAGGTAAATTGGATCTCGTCTAAATTGGCCCAGTATATATGTATATATGTGTGTATGACTGTGTGTCCCTAGCATGTCATGATCCTACGGGGTAAAAATGACCGCACCAGCCAAGCAGATACTGGCTGGAAAAAGCACCCAGAGGCGATTCAGTTTGCATGCGTTGCGCTATACAAGTCATTCATTCATTCATTAATTCAATGGACACACAGAGCAGTGGCTCAGGCGCAAGCCTGCTGTTTGCTATGGGGGCACTAAGCAGAAGGGAGGGTCCAAGAGCACCAGAGGGGGACCCGAGAAGACTAGGATCAGAGTTGCTCTGTGCAAAACCATTTCACAGACCAGGTAAGTATAACATGTTTGTTAGTTTTAAACAAAAAATAAATAAATCTGCCTTTAATATCACTTTAAAAAGTTGGGATGTCTAAAAGCAGTCCAACTGAAAAGTAGGCAATAGCCAGTGAAAGCTCCAATGGATGTGCAAATCTTATTCTAAGGAGTGTGTAAAGGAGTTAATATCTGAAGTCAATGCCTGAGATTAGATAAAAGGGGCAAAAGCAAATATGTAAATTTCCACAACCAAAGAAACGACCCAAGTATAAACTTGTTGTTGAAGACCATGACAGGTAATCACTGCTAAAGAGAAACTGCTACTTGAAAGAATGGTGTAACTCAACGAACAATCTAGAGCATAACCAATTATGCTCCATGCAAGATGAAACAACTACCTGAGCATGAGAAAAAATTATAGACCAGCTGAGGTGGTTAACTAAAAAAGAATGGTTACTGGGATAAAGATAGACCAATTAGGTAACAGTTGAAGGCAAACACCCTTAAAGGGGTTGTAAAGTCAGTTTTTTTTTTATCTAAGATAGAAAGCCCCCCGGCCCCCCTAATACTTACCTGAGCCCTATCTCTGTCCAGCAATGTCCACGAGTGTCTCGGCTGTCTGGGACTCTCCCTCCTGATTGGCTGAGACACAGCAGCAGCGCCATTGGCTCCCGCTGCTGTAAATCAAAGTCACTTTGCCAATCAGGAGAGAGAGGGGCGGGTGGAACCTCAGCTCCGTGTCTGAATGGACACATGGAGCTGCAGCTCAGCTTGGGGGCTGCTTGCTGTGGGGGCACTTAACAGGAGGGGGGGCAGGAGCACAGAAGATGCACCCGAGAAGAGAAGGATCTGGGCTGCTCTGTGCAAATCCACTGCAACAGGTAAGTATAACATGTTTGTTATATTTAATGGAAAAAAATGTGACTTTACAATCACTTTAAGGCTGCATTCACACCTAGGCGACAAAACGTCTGAAGCGCGACGCTCGATACACTGGAGGGGCGAATTTCCATTGCTGTCTATGAGATGGTTCACATCTCACGCCGAACGCCGAAAAGCCGTACGCCTGCCGCCTGAAAACAAGTCCCGGACCCTTTTTTTCAGGCGGCATTGGCGTTCGGCCATAGACAGCAATGGAAATGATTTGTTAAAAAAAAAAAAGTAAACAATTCGCGGCAAAATACGCCGCGCACGCGGCGTTACAGTGTGAATGCAGCCTAACTCTTGATTTCAAGGAAAGTGAGATTGGATAAAAAGTTATGTCCATGGTGGTTTAAGCATAAATGAGCACATAGAAGGTAGGTTCAGACACAGTCTGCCAGACCGTAAAATCACTATGCCAAGGTAACTTTCGATTAGAGCACAGTCAGCAAAACACAGTGCATATAAGCCTTAACTGCAACGTAAATAATAGTACTATAACTAGTTCAGAGTTTAGAGTACACTCATGGAGATAGGCTAGGATATAGTGCAATGTCCCCTGAGGGATACCTTTTAGCATAAGCAATAGGTAAAAGGCCCAGTTGTACTATTGGTGCACATAAGGTCACTCCCAGTCACCCCTGCTGGCAGCAAATAAGGGTATTAGCTGGCTGTATTGTCAGTTCCTAAAGGGCTCAGTCTGTTTCTCTAGTACCAGATAGTAAACCCTCACAGCAGCAGCTCACCAGTTCTAGTGATATTGCAGCTCACCATCTGGTCTGCTTTGTACCCAGGTGACTCTATCTGTTGGCACCCCCTAACTCAGCACTCCAGATCCCGCTCAGGCCTCAAATATGCAACGGCGATGGTCCACACTGGACAGCGATGTATACTCTCCGGTTTCCCTAATGACAAGAGGAAGCTGTGTCCTGTACAGCCCAGGAAAATGCAGCTGTAGCCAGGTTTTGAGTTACAGCATAATTTGGATATGGAGACACTGCTCTTTATTCTTCTCTCCCTCCGCTGATACCTTGATGTTATGCATCCTCCTCTAGCCAGCAGAGGGAGAGCTAAAGCCAAGCAAACCAATTGACTTCTTGGCAGGGTGCTGAGAACTCTGGGAGTTGTAGTTTGAGACGGCAACCATATAATGGCTACACTATAACGATTACAATACATTTTATAATATACAATGTTCAGTAGGAGGAGTGTAGAGAGGATTTTTATTAAACTGCCTAAGAAAGTTCTTCTTCTTAGCACCTCTGTCTGAATATTCACCTGCCAGCTGGCGACTATGCCAGCAGTGATATGAGCCTAAGACTGGGAGTAAGCACACGTGGGGTAGTGCAGCACTGCCCACATCCCAGCACCTGCAAGATGGCCACCATGGAAACTTGAGAAACCACTCTGCTTTCCACCACTTATCATTAGAGGCTTTCAGGAACAGACTGAGCATCCCACCTTCTACAGAAAGAGGTCAATGCAGAATCCCAAGGACAGGGAAGAGGGCTACTTGCCCATTGCTGATACTGCTAGAAGAAACTAAGCCACTCAGAGCAGGACACCAAGTGTATCCAATCATTACTGCACCCTATACCGCACTTATTCCAAACCTAGACTGAACCTATACCAGCTCTATTCTACATTATAGCGAAACTTTGCCACCAAACCTAGACTGCACCTATACAAACCCTATTCTGTGTTAAACTGAAACTTACCTCATCTTAACTACATCTACCTTGCACCTGTGCTGAGACTATACCATACCCATGCTGCACTTATTCTGCATGCAGGTTAACTGAGACTGTTGCTAAGTGCACTGACGCTTTAAAGGGCTCCAACGATAGCCGGCAGAAGAACATCTGAAAGAACTGCCAACCCCGTAATAATTACTCTGCAAACCCCCTTTGGTTCCCCTGTCCCCTTTGCTACCATCCTCCTTTTCTTTTGAACATTGCACACCCATTCAGTATAGGAATAGCATAGCCACATTTGATACGCTCTGGCGGTATAATTCCACAACTCAGTAGATTGAACTTTACTATTGCTCGCTGCTGCACTTGAGGTGGCCTTTTACTGTTTATGCTGATCTGGCTGCCAGATGTCATCTTATCCCTGGCCCCTACTGTTAATCACTTTGTATGTTCAATAGGGATGGGCTATCTGTTTGACTCGAACATTGCCTGTTCGCCCGTGTTCGCGGCAAATTTGAAAAGCCACGGAACACCCTTTAAAAGTCTATGGGAGAAATCAAAAGTGCTAATTTTAAAGGTTAATATGAAAGTTATTGTCATAAAAAGTGTTTGGGGACCTGAATATTGCCCCAGGGGACATGTATCAACGCAAAAAAAGTTTTTCAGAAACAATGATTTTTATAATGCTTAAAGTGAAACAATAAAAGTGAAATATTCCTTTAAATTTCTTACCTGGGGTGTTTATAGTATGCCTGTAAAGTAGTGCATGTTTCCTGTGCATAGAACCCCCGTGACGCGTTAGAGGGTGCAGGGTGACCCATCCACGTCACGGGTGGCCCCGCCCTCGGTTATAAAAGAACTGTCAAACAGCTTGCATGTCATTAGGCCGGGTGCCTCCGGTGCAGAGAGGATCGCACGTCATTTCTCGCTGGGGTGGAGAGCATCGCTGGACATCGAGACCTTACCAATTCACATGGAGGGGCGGGATTTGGAGTTCCCCTTTGTAAAAGGGGGCTTCCAGATTCTGATAAGCCCCCTTCCCGCAGACCCCCACAACCACAGGACAAGGGTTGTGGGGATGAGGCCCTTGCCCCCATCAACATGGGGACATCCTCTCCATGTTGAGAGTATTTAGGGTTGGTACGGTTAAGGAGGTACGCTCTCTCGCCCCCCCCCCCTCTTTTCCTGCAGCCTGCCAGGTTGCATGCTCGGATAAGGGTCTGGTATGGATTTTTGGGGGGAACCCCTCACCATTTTTTTTATTTTGGTGTGGGGTTCCCCTTAAAATCCATACCAGACCTCAGGTCTGATATGGAATTTGGGGGGACCCCCACGCTTTTTTTTTAATTTTGGTTTGGGGTTCCCCTTAATATTCATACCAGACCCAAAGGGCCTGGTAATGGCCTAGAGGGAACCCATGCTGTTTTTTTAATGACTTTGATCTGTATTGCCGGGACCCAACAATTTATTATAGCCGCGAGTAGTTTTAAATTACTTTTTTTCCTTTAGAAATTTAATTGTGTGCAGGGACTTTTCTAAGCACGGGAAACATGCGCTACTTTACAAGCATATTATAGACACCCCCCAGGTATGAAATGTAAAGGAATATTTCACTTTTATTGTTTGACTTTAAACATTAATAAAATCACTGCTCCCGAAAAAATGGCTAATTTTAAAACTTTTTTTTTTCATTGTTACTTGTCCCCTGGGACAGGACCCAGGTCCCCAAACACTTTTTCTGACAATAACTTGCATATTAACTACTTGCCGTCGCCGCACCGTCATTTTACGTCCACAAGGTGGCTCTCCTAGGCGAGACCACGTAAATGGACGTCCTACCCTTTAGCTGCCACTAGGGGCGCACGCGCGCCGCCGGAGGCGCGCGCGCGCGCCCCCCGCTCGCCCCCGACTCCCGTGCGTGTGCCCGGCGGGCGCGATCGCCGCCGGGCACACGCGATCGCTCGGTACAGAGCGGGGAACGGGAGCTGTGTGTGTAAACACACAGCTCTCGTTCCTGTCAGCAGGGGAAATGCTGATTTTCTGTTCATACAATGTATGAACAGAAAATCAGTGTTTCCCCAAGTGAGGCCACCCCCCCCCCACAGTAAGAACACACCCAGGCATACTTAACCCCTTCCCCGCCCCCTAGTGTTAACCCCTTCACTGCCAGTGGCATTTTTATAGTAATCTAATGCATTTTTATAGCACTGATCGCTATAAAAATGCCAATGGTCCCAAAAATGTGTCAAAAATGTCCGAAGTGTCCGCCATAATGTCGCAATACCGAAAAAAAAATCGCCGATCGCCGCCATTACTAGTAAAAAAAATATTAATAAAAATGCCATAAAAATACCCCCTATTTTGTAAACGCTATAACTTTTGCGCAAACCAATCAATAAACGCTTATTGCGATTTTTTTTACGAAAAATATGTAGAAGAATACGTATCGGCCTAAACTGAGGAAAAAAAATGTTTTTTTATATATTTTTGGGGGATATTTATTACAGCAAAAAGTAAAAAATATTCATTTTTTTCAAAATTGTCGTTCTATTTTTGTTTATAGCGCAAAAAAAAAAAAAACGCAGAGGTGATCAAATACCACCAAAAGAAAGCTCTATTTGTGGGAAAAAAAGGACGCCAATTTTGTTTGGGAGCCACGTCGCACGACCGCGCAATTGTCTGTTAAAGCGACGCAGTCCCGAATCGCAAAAAGTACTCTGGTCTTTGGGCAGCAATATGGTCCGGGGGGTAAGTGGTTAACCTTTAAAATTAGCACTTTTGATTTTTCATGTTCGTGTGCCATAGACTTTAACAGTGTTCTCGCACGTTCGAACACATTTTTTGCCTGTTCGCATGTTCTGTTGCGAACCGAACCGGGGGGGGGGGGGGGGGGGGGGGTGTTCGGCTTATCCCTAATGCTAAATTGTGTTATTACCATTGTTAATCAGTTTTATGCTTGCCTAGTTACTAACCATATTGGGTGACACTATATTAAGTTTGACTTGACTACCTGGTTTGGTGTCTGTTTTGTTTTCTTTAGCACTACTACTGGATATCCTGGGTATTATCTTCAGCGACTTCCTGTGATTTTTATGTTTGTATGTTTGTACACTCAATCTGGTGTGTTTGAGGGGCTGAGGCTTTTTGGAAAAGGTTGAGGCAAAGAACAGAGGACTCATCCTAATCAGAGGCTCCTACGAGCATAGCTTTACACAGCCCTTTCTGTGTGGTAAAAAGGTTGCCTCCAGGACAAGATACAAGAAGAAATATCAAGAAGAAGCAACACAGAATATAACAATGCTATTTTTGTGCATAGATACACTGTAATACAGTGTGGGTTAGGCATGAGATTAAATTTGATAGAAAAAGTGACTTTATTGTGGTCACTCCTTTAACGTGTTACTAAACCTACAACAGTAAAATCAGTTTGTATATGCAGTAAAGCATGCTTGTTATACATGCTTATTTATATGTCAAGAAGAAGTCTGTTTGATCCTGTCTTCTCTGATCCTTTTCTTCCACTGTCCCCAACCCATCTTCTGATAGTACAAGGTATTTAGCAGTTTATATTTACTAAGATGATTGCATTTCCATGTTATGTGTACTGTGGGAGACCAGATATAGTGAATGCAGGGTCCTGGGTTTAGTAACACTTTAAAGCACCTCCACTGATATGATAGACCTTTGAGTCATTGGATGCATTTTATTGCGATGCAATGCATTTATTTACAGAAACACCTACATTTGGATTGTCTGAACACTCCTTATCTAGGATGAAAACAATAACATTCTTTTGAAGGTATCCAGTATACTTTATCACTGTTTATCTGCAGATCAATTGGCTGGCTGTATCTGATGCCATTCTTTGCTGGCTATAGATGTGGCAACTGATGCTTAATCTAGCAAAAATAGCAACACTCATTTCTCCAGCTATCCTTGGCTAGTAGGTCATAGAACAAATTGCATGTTTTTCATAAAAGTCTCAGCCGAAGGAAAACTGCAGATTTAGCTCCCTCTACTGCTGAAATATCTCATGTGCAGCTAAAATGGTTAAACTTTTAAATTGTGTTGCAGTTTTAACAAGCACTCTGTGACTGATAAGCACTATGTTGACATTTTATAGGAGGTTTGGTCTTAACTTAGCTCTTGTAAAAATGATCTCACCTTCCCAAACTCAACCTTTTCAAACTATCGCCTGCATTTAAAAGGGGGAGGGTGAATGTTGGAGCCAAGATATTTTAAAACATATTTTAAATATAACATATTTAATATATGTATTAGGTAAAAAAAAAAAAGAAGAAAAAAAAGCCCTTTTTAAGGAGGTGGGGTTCTCCTAATCTCCCCTTCGGCTTAAAGTTTGGGGTGAGCAGGAGTGCATGTATGTAATTGCACTTACATGGATTTAGGTGTCTGTCTGTTTATTTATTTATTCAATGGTATATTTATTTAACCAAACACATTTAACCTAGCTGTTGCTCAAACCAACCCACACCAGTTGTGGGATAGGAGACCATAATTAAGTGGGGACCCTAACTTTCCCACCAATGGGTGGGGCTAGAGAGAAATATTATAGATTCTTCAAGCCCCTTATATCTCTGCTATCTAAATACTGTCAGTTCTGCGATCACCTACAGTAAAAAAAAAAAAAAGTGTCAAAAATGTAAAAAAAAGCCTAAAAGTAATCCACATGGTCTGTAAAAAAGCAGATAACTGAGCCTCTTCCAGAACAGAGCTTCATGCTATGGTAGATGGGATTTTATGTTAAGTGGTTTAAAAAACTATCTTTGAGATGGAGAGTTCACTTATTCTAACATCAGTTTTAAAGAGTTTATAGGCAGGCTGCCTACAAATGTTGGTTTATGTTATAGCGAATTACATAAACTAAAAACAGAAAAAAAGAACAGACTTTACTGGTACAGCAGATGACACAGTAATGTTTAAAAGATAATACAAAATTGTATTTAATCAAGTTAAAACCATCTTTATAAAATCAAGGGGGATATATATATATATATATATATATATATATATATATATATATACAAAAAAATCACCCATAAATACTGTATGTTTCTCCCAAACTATATTTGTGCCACATTACAAGGTATACAAGATTACACCAATCACAAATCATATGGTCCACAAGATCGGCGCATTTCGCTCAAAACTTCTTTAGGACCTGTTCCTTAGGATCCAGTGAGAGAGAAAACCTAACACCTATGGCAGTCGGAAGTGTATAGCAGCCATAAAGCGTGGTTCCTGGGGAAAGTGACAAGTCCCCTGTCAATGAGGGAGTCGTTGCTCTGGCTCCTTCCCTAGTAGTCAGTTCCCCAAAAGCAATTAGGACCAAACCTGTGATAAGGAGACCCAACAAACCTAGCAGCATGGTACAGAAGAAAGAAGGAGAGCCTTCATGAGGTCTACGCTAGTGCTCGGCAGGACCCAATTCTGTCACTAGGAGTGAGATGACAGAAGTAGGCTGGACTAGTGGAGTGGGGATAAGCTCAGTGGTGTCCCTCCTAAATGCAAACAATTAACTGCAAAGTGTGTAGTGACATGGGACAAGAGACTTTTACAGAGAAACTCTGTACATGTAACTGCGGCTCATCTCTAAGCAGGGGTACCGCCATAATTCTGGCTTTCACATGAACATGACCCTGCCTGGTCCTGGGCATTGGTGAGGACGTACATGCCCACAAGTTTATCAATGAAAATGTTTCTGCAGATACTTAATTTTTTAAACAGGTATTGTCCCGTTGGCAGATTTCCTTTAATAATTAATACATTTGTGGTGTTACAATTTACAGGATGCATTTTATCAGTTATATTGTGGATTTTATTTGTAAATAAAATGAAAATGTGTTAACGAGAAAGACAATGAAAAGGAAAGAAAGACAAAATTTGTAATTTGGATATATAGATATATGTTTAAAGTATTATCTGGAACCTTACCCTCTTGCAAGGCTACCACACTCACGAAGAGCCACTTATAGTTACGCCAATGCACAAACTTCCCTATATGATCCAATAGGAACTAGACTTGGGATTTACCTTGGAACTAGATGAATGGCAAAATGTAGCTAATAATTTGGCAAAAATATATATTACCACAACCTTGGTGGAATCTAATTATAAAGCACGATTGAGGTAGTATATGGTCCCTATCAGAGTAGCTAAATCTGTCTGTGAGCTTCCCCATCTTGCTTTAGGGACTGTGGACAACTGGGAACCATGTTCCACTTTTGGTGGCAATGCCCCAAAATAACTGGAACCCAAAAACACTAGATGAAAAACTTTATTAGAACCAGTTCTTCCCTTTATTTTTCAAGCAATTGTTGAGCCCTAACCAATATTTTTCTTCTGTACCTCAACCAAACACTGCTATTGCTATTTGGGTTATTCCGTCAATGGATTTTATACTTATGTGTCTGTTTATTAATTATGTGTCTGTATATATACACACAATTAATAATAATAAAAAAGGATTGAATTATAAAGTATTATCTGGACCCAACAACAGCCCAACAAAAGCCAAAGGGTTTTAAGTTTTAATTACACCAGGCAAAGGGTGTATTTGCTGTTCAGCAAAATGTATCTAGTAGCGGGGTAAATTAAATTATACTTACAGATCAATAATCCACTGTGAAGTTATATAAGTCTAGTCTTTGTGCACAGCAGGGGTTTAGGCTTTCACCATTTGATGATGGCCATCCCATGTTTGCTGTGCTGAAGATTATATTTCAGTCTATAAAACAAGTGTCCATTTCTAACACACTCTCTTGTATTGGGAAACATGGATTGCCTGGGCAATATTCCTTCTCTAAATAATTTTCTGCATTATGTATCACAAATAGATATTTTAAAGTGACACTAAATGATAAATAATCCATACACATACACTACCTAATGAATCAATTTTTTATTTATTTGTTTTTTTTTACAGTTTTTTTTCTGCCTTCTTGTAATATCCTCTGTGAGCTCCTGAACCTCTATTTTTCCCCTTCCTGTCTGTATGTTTGGAATGAGCAGTGCACGTTAGTTGTGGTCTTGTGTTCTGCTCTATTCATGCCACACATTTCATAGTCCCTAGTCCATCTCAATAGTAAGCAAGACAGGGTTGCTACTTTCCTACATACAGTGAGACCACGGCGAAGGAACATATCCACCCTCTAACAGCAAGTCAGATCACAACAGCAAAAAGAAGAATAAAAAGGAATTTGGAGATTTGTAAATGTGTTTACAAAGTGTATGTTACCCTAAATATCTATTTTCTATGTGTATAAGTCACAGTGTCTATCATTTCCATGTATTTCTTCCATCTGAAGTACCTGGTTCATCCTGCTAGTCACCTTTCTATTTTGTGCTAAACTGACCACACAAAGTACAGACCACACAAAGGGCCAGATCCACGTAGCCCGGGCGCAACTTAACTTTCCCGATTTAAGTTACACCGCCGCAATTTTTCCAAGTTAGTGCCCGATCCACAAAGCACTTACCTGGAAATTTGCAGCGGTGTAACTTAAATCCGTCCGGCGCAAGGCGGGCCAAATCGAATGGGGCGAGTCCCATTTAAATTAGGCACGCTCCCGTGCCGGACGTACTGCGCATGCTCCGTCGGGTAAATTACCCGACGTGCATTGCGCTAACTGACGTTGCACCGACGTCATTTGCTTAGACGTTAACGTAAATGGCGTCCAGCACCATTCACGGACGTCTTACGCAAATGACGTTGATGTTTGAATTTCAACGCGGGAACGACGGCCATACTTAACATGGCTTAAGAGAACTAGGGCTCAGCCCTAGTTTTACGCGGCGTAACCCGACGGAAACTACGTAGATTTAGATCGACGGGCCGTTCGGGACGTTCGGGGATCGCCGTAAGTCTTCATTTGCATATTCTACGCCGGCCGCAATGGCCTCGCCACCTAGCGGCCGGCCTAGAATTGCATCCTTAAGATCTGACAGTGTAATTCAATTACACCTGTCGGATCTTAGGGCTAGCTATGCGTAACTGATTCTATGAATCAGTCGCATAGTTAGAAACAGAGATACGACGGCGTATCAGTAGATACGCCGTCGTATCTCGTTTGTGGATCTGGCCCAAAGTTTTTATCTGTGAAAACTAGGTAAACAAGATCATTTCTCAAATTAGGGAAATCAGATATGGTGCCTGCATGGTTATAACCGTATTGGAGAGTATTTACTGGTATAATATGATATGCAAAGTATGGCCAAAGCTTTTGTGGTCTTACTTCCCTTGTGGACATGGGTGTTGTTAGGGATGGGCTGGGGAGGCTGGAGCCCCGAATGGGTCCCCAAAAACCCCCGAGTCTCATGCATGCAGTATTTAATTATTACCCCCAAGTGCCGCCGATCAGGGACCATTCTGATTCCGACAGCCGCTGAGCGCCGCCGAGTGTGGTCGAGAGACATAGCAGGTCCCGCCTTCTGGAGCCTGCAGCGCCTATGATGGACGTCCCACTGGTCCAATGCCGGGACCGCGGGACGTGTGACGCCCATCATAGGCGTGGCAAGCTTCAGAAGGCGGGAATTACAATGCCGCCTGTCACGCCACACCACATCCCCACTCTCCTCTCCTTCTCGGCTCCTCCTCTGGCTGCATCTCTATGATTATGATGGGCAGTTTGGGCACGCCGGCACTGCACACCGCACACCACAGCTGAGGTAGGTCAGTGTATGTAGGTCATGTCAGTGTATGTAGGTCAGGTCACTGTATGTAGGTCAGGTCACTGTATGTAGGTCATGTCAGTGTATGTAGGACATGTCAGACCCCGTACACACGATCGGACAAAACCGATGAAAACGGACTGAAGTTCAGTTTCATCGGTCCAAACCGACCGTGTGTGGGCCCCATCGGTCCGTTATACTTTGGTCGAAAAATGTAAAACTTGCTTTAAAATTGAACCGATGGACGCCTAACCGATCGGTCAAAACCGACGGTTAGTACGTAAAAGCATCGGTTCAAAACCCGCGCATGCTCAGAATCAAGTCGACGCATGCTTGGAAGCATTGAACTTCATTTTTCTCAGCACGTCGTTGTGTTTTACGTCACCCCGTTGGACTCGATCGGTTTTTAAACTGATGGTGTGTAGGCACATCAGATGGACCGACCGTGTGTACAGGGCCTCAGTGTATGTAGGTCATGTCAGTAGGTCATGTCAGTGTATGTAGGTCATGTCAGTAGGTCATGTCAGTAGGTCATGTCAGTAGGTCATGTCACTGTATGTAGGTCAGGTCACTGTATGTAGGTCATGTCAGTGTATTTAGGTCATGTCAGCAGGTCATGTCACTGTATGTAGGCCAGGCAGGTCAGTGTATGTAGGTCAGGCAGGTCAGTGTATGTATGTAGGTCAGGCAGGTCAGTGGGTCAAGCAGGTGAGTTTAGTGGTCAGCATTAATGGGCCTCTCCACATACACCACGCACCCCCGCACCCCTCCCCCCAGCTTTGGACTTCGGGCTGAAGCCCCTGGTCTTTCTGCCACCTAGCAACGCCCCTGCTTGTGGATCACAGAAGTGCACTTACTTTTGCTCTCTTTTGACCCAGGAGAGCTAACGCCCAGTGTCAGCTGATGCCACAGAGCCATTCCAGGCTCTGGAAGGATCCTGAACATCTTGTTGGGATCTACCCGAATGACTGATTGGCAACTGGCTCAGCCTCTCAGCATGCCACGGAGTGCCTGAGCCAGCCGTTCCTGCCTCCTCTCCTGCCTGGTGTTCCAGTGAGCGCTGGAGGGGTAGAGCTGGAGGGGGTCACCGCTCTCTGCTCCAGTAAGACTGAAAACCGAGCAGCCATGTAATTGCTCAGCTCTTGGGCTTAAAGCTGGCATGGGACAGTTACAGCATAAGACTCCACCAACTTTCCTCATAGCCTTTTATTATCTACATATCTTTTATACCTCTTCCACATCAGTCAAATGTTGCACACTCCTTTACCTCTATTTATTGAAAACAATTACAAATTTATCAGTGTTGCAACGTTCCAGGTGAGTCCTTTTAGGACTTTTATAGTGCCCTTAAAAAAAAAAACATAATGCAAGCCACTCATATGCTAGCTTGACCCTAACAGCAGTATTTAATAATTGAATCTAGCATGACGTAAAGGGTCATTCATGCGAGAGATCACTGGCTCCACATTACCTAATAACTACAAACATGTTTTAGTTGATCAGATAAAGCCTTTTAAATAGCCAAAAAAAAATGTCATGCCATTATAATTTGTATCAAAAAGCAAGCTAGAGATTGTTTCAAGATCATGTTTACTTGGCTTCAGCTTGTAAATATTCCTGGTTAATGTCAGTACAGCATTCCATAGAGTATGCAATGTATTGAACATCTTGGCCACTAGGAGTCAGCACTACTCTTCATTATATATCTAAAATAGTTTTTTTTTTTTTTTTTTTCATCTGTTGTCATATAACGCCTAGAGTTATAGCAGGAAGTTCATTGTTTACTGTTCTAGATCTAGAAGATAAAGTTATTGACTTTATGAAGAACGATAATTTAACCACTTCAGTCCCGAAGGATTTACCCCCTTAATGACCAGGCCATTTTATGCGATACGACACTGCTTCGATTTAACTGACAATTGCGCAGTCATGTAAAGTTGTACACAAATAATTTTTTTCTTTTTTTCCCCGAAAATAGAGCCTTCTTTTGGTAGTGTTTTGATCACCTCTGCGGTTTTTATTTTTTGCGTTATAAACAATAAACAATATTTTTTACTTTTTGCTATAATAAATATCAAAAAATAAAATTAAAAATCTTAATCAGTTTAGGCCGATAAGTATTCTTCTACACATTTTTGGTTAAAAAAATCGCAATAAGCGTATATTGATTGGTTTGCTCAAAAGTTATAGCGTCTACAAAATAGGGGATATACCTATGGCATTTTTATTATTATAAATTTTTTACTAGTAATGGCGGTGATTAGCGATTTTTAGTGGGACTGCGACATTGCGGCGGACAGATCGGAAACCTTTGACACTTTATTGGGACCAGTTACATTTATACAGCGATCAGTGCAAAACATAGCCACACTAGGGGAAGATTAAGGGGTTAAGTGTTCCCTAGGGAGGTGTTTCTAACTGTGGGGGGAGGGAACTGACTGGAAGTAGATCGCTGTTTCTGATCACTAGGAACAGACAATCACTCTGTACTCCCCTGTCAGAACGGGGATCTGTTTGTTTACATTGACAAATCCCCTTTCTAGCTCTCTGTGGCCACACGGATCGGATGCAGAGACGCGGTGCCCACGTGCCTGCTATTGCTATTAAAGTGGCTGATGTACACCTACAGCGATTCACCCAGCTGAGCCAACCTGCAGTGCCGTTGTATAATGACGGCGGCTGGTCGGCAAGCGGTTAACAATTAAGAGACGGAAACACAAAAACAGCTTGCTTGTTTGTGGCTGAAAACCAGAATGCTGCATTTTTTTTCTTTGGGGGGGGGGGGGGGGTCAAGAAGTTGTATTACTGGAACACATCAGCTAGAATGAACACGGAACCCTCTTGGTGGTTTCATCTTAAGAAGGACTGGATTGGCTGTTATTAGGCATGTATGTAAGTTCAGAGCCAGATAAGTTTGTTGTTATGTTATAAACAGCAGCTCAATGGGAAGAGTGGTCTGATACATAGCCATAGATTGCTAAATTAAAGGGTCACTAAAGGAAAAAAAAAATCTGAAATGACTGTTTACAGGGTATAGAGACATAAAGGTTAACTAGAAATAGATTAAATTAAATCATATAATGTGCCTGCAGTTTCACTTTCATTTTTAAACTGGGTTCATGTTTCTGTGAAGTAAAGAGACCCACAGAACAAAAACAAACAAATCCAGGGCAGTGTTTTGTTTTTAAAATGAATCTGATTGGTTCTGAGGAGTTTTAGACACACAGCTTGGACCACAGTGAAAAGCTGCCATGAGATTTTTCATAAGGAGCCAGACAAGCAGGAAGTGGGGAGATCACAGCAGAATTACAGCAACTTCAAAGCAAAAATGAACAATGAGGACATGAAACCAGTACTGCAGTAAGGTAAAGGAAGCTATTTAGCAAAAAAAAAAATCCTTTAGTGATCCTTTAAGTTGTCTCCATAGTATTATATTGTTTTCTAGTTTATTGCTGGTAAGCCAGAGAAAATACTGGCATCATACTTGCTGTCAGATGACGGATGCCCTATTATATAATGACATTGGATCTATTGTTTTACAAAAGCAGTTCTTCTGTGACTCCTTGATCTGTAGAGCGTTCATTGCATCTGTAGCTGGCAGGAAAATTACAACAATCATACACAGAGTAGTCACATGTTGTATAAAACAAAATAAAGATTGTATTTAGATCATTGAAGGTCATGGTGTTCCAGGTATGTTTTACTATGTTTAGTAGAATACGAAACATGGTTCTTAAAGGAGAACTCCAAGCAGAATACACATTGGGGGTTATTTACTAAAGGCAAATCCACTTTGTACTACAAGTGCAAAGAACACTTGAAACTGCACTAAAAAACAGCATTTTAGCTTGCACATGATTGGATGATAAAATCAGCAGAGCTTCCCCTCATTTTAGATCTACCCCTCAGATTCACATTGACTGCACTTCCAAGTGCACTTTCACTGCAATTTCAAGTGTACTTTACACTTGTAGTTTGCACTTGTAGTGCAAAGTGGATTTGCCTTTCGTAACTAACCCCCTATAAGTCAGTTGGTTCTCATCCAACATTTTTTAAATTACAAATATTATAAAATGAAATACTGTACCTTATGTTTTAAAGGTAACATTGTCATTTACCTACTCTGCTGTCCCAAAATTGTGAAAAACCTTCCTAAGGCAAATTTTAGCGTACCAACATTTTAGGGGGTGGCAGGGTATGCTTGTCTTGGTTTCATTATCTTTTAATATTTCTCCTACGTAAACACATTACGATAGACTGGTACAAATTATCATGTCAAATAAATGTAATTGTAGCACTACCCCCGAAGGAGCTGCTGGTTTGTTTTGGGTGGCATCTTACCTCTATTCCTTCGCCGTCCAGGGTACTTGATGAGAGCTGAAAAAAAAGTTCAATGTCCACACGTTGCGCTTCCTTTTCTATGCTTTATTTACCAAACGTGGTAAAAGAATAAAAGTAGCAGTTTATGAGGTGGAAGGGTAATAGGTAGTAGGTTCAGGTGTATAACTTTTGATCAGAAGCACTCCTGTTCCCAGACATGTAGCCTTCATCGCCACTCTAGCCAGAGTGGGTATTGTGCACCTGGATAGACCTCTCTCACTAACCTAGCAGCCAGGGTGTCATACGGAACTTGGTAAAGTCTCTGCCACAGACCTTCCTAAAGGTGGGAATATATTCGGTCCAGAATCCTCTCAGCATAAGACGGCGAGAAGCCTGTGCGTTCAGGGAGCGGGACTTTCGAGGGGTCAGGTAAGTAAAGGGGGGGTTCGCGGGGCCTCTAATCCGCAGATGTTTTTTCACCTCAATGCATAGAATGCATTAAGGTGAAAAAACTTTTACCTTTACAACCCCTTTAAATTATTCTGACTGCAATAATACATTTGGCAACTAGATGGAGCCCATAATAAATGTATTGTTTTGCAGAAACTAGAAACTGTTCAGCTTTAATAAAAGTTCCCATCATTCTCCAGTCTAAGAAAAGAAACAGGTGCATCCTGGGAGCTAAGACTCCATCTTAGAAACAAAAAGAACAAACCAGCTATCAGAGTACACCTTGGACAAAGACTTTTATTCCTTTGCCTCCCCTAATTGAAGCATCGCCAGGGAGAATCACTTACTTACCTATCCTGTTTTCTGAATAAAGCTTCAAAATTACATCCAGTTTGGCTTATTGCAGAATAGGAGGGTTTAGCTACATGTTGCGTAAGGCTCCATTCACACTTGTGTGACTTGTCATGTAACTCTGGACATCAAAGTTGCATGTCAAGTCATTCCCCATGTTTTCCAGGGATACCCATTCATATATGCGCACATTAAAGTTGCAACTTGAGGGCCATAGACTTCAATGTTAACCCTCTGAAGTTGCATGAAAGTCATACCTGAATGTTATACAATTCAACTTGTGTGCAACAGTTGTCCATTATCTCTGGTCAAGTCGTATCCAAGTTGAACCCATCCAAAGCTGCGTCAAAGTTGCACCAAAGTTGCACGCAAAGTCGGCACAACTTTAGTTGTACAAGTGTGAATGGATACACACTGGGAAAAGTGTAGCAAGGGCAGAACAGAAGGAATGCTTGTGATATCCTTGACCTAATATGGCCACAGATCTACCCTACTCTGAAATCTCTATACAATCCTCTGATAAACCAACCTCAAGCAGAATTAGCAGGAGATTGTCAGTCAGCACATTTTTTTTCTTATCATATGCATAACCTAGTGAATAATATATTCGAATAATAATAATCATCATCAATGTCGTCATCATCAAAAAATAGAAATGTCAAATTTCTGTATAGCTCAGTTCATCAGAAAGTTGATTATATACAGGGGTTAAGTCCTGGGGAAAAAAGTGTGGGAACTCCCACCCAAGATCCACTCCCCCACCAAAAAAAATAAATTATACGCTCGTATGCATAATTACTAAACCGCATGTTTTTTTTTTCGATCCACTGTACCTTAGTAATCCTTTATGTTACTGCCCGCTTCCTGTATATGGATTCATCGGGTAGTGTGCGGGTACTCCGTCACTTCCTTGATGCCGCAATGTCTCCTGGGAGCTTTTGTCATTGTTCCCAGGAGACATTGCTTAAAGTTCTTTCTAAATCCCGTGATAACTAGCGGCAGACCTTCTCAATGTCTCCTGGGAACAATGACAAAAGCTCCCAGGAGACATTGCGGCATCGAGGAAGTGACAGAGTACCCGCACACTACCCGATGAATCCATATACAGGAAGCTGCCAGTAACATAAAGGATTACTAAGGTTCGCCTGCCCCTGACAGTTACTCGAGCTGGGCATCGCCGCTTAGTGAAGGATTGGCTCGGGCGGCTCAGCTGCTCTAGTCCTGCAAAGGGAACTGCGTTCCTGCTGTGAAAAAAGTGCAGGGACTCCGTTCCCACGCGTTCCCTCAGGACTTGAGCCCTGATTATACATCTGAAATGTATTACCTTGTATATACACAAATCTTACAGCTTCTAAATGAATATAACTAAATGATGCTCAGAGGAAATGAATACATTAATGACAGTGTTTTGGTAGAATTCTGTTTTTCCTTGGCCTGCACATGAATCACTGTAGTCTTGATGTATTCAGTCACTGATGTTCGAAGAAACTAAAATTTTCAACTGTTATTAATGAATCCAGTCACAGGTGGGCGAAGAAATTGGCAGCCTTCCAGCATTCCATTAACCTCTCCTGCTTCCAGAATCACACGTAGAGGCTGATTCCCTATCTGCTTGCCCTTTTCTAGGGTTGACTCCTAATATTCAGGAATATTGTAGTTGTCTCTTTGTATATTCAACATCTGTGGCAATAATACAGCATGCTATAGAATAAACAACCACTGGTACAGAAAAAAAGTGTCTGACTTAATGACTAATGTGCTGCTCTGTTGTGTAAAGGGATAGAAAATTAATTAATTTGTCATGTTCCATTTTCTCGCAACATTGATACATAGATTCCATTCTGCTTATCATTGAAAAGTAATTTTATTTGTAAATCTTTTGAACAAATTGTTGTAAAATACGATGCTATTAGTTTTGCTGCTTCTAATAGGTGGAGTCAGTGTACAGTAACATAATATTACTTTTCTCTTCTCCGTCTCTCTTTATTTTCTGTATCTTTTTTGTGTCTTTTGTAATTTCTTTAGCTTTCTCCACTCATGTTGAACAGGTCATAAGGCATTCTTCCAAGGTATGACTAACAATAGTCGGGTGGCCCCTTGCAGTCTTGGACCCACAGACACCTATTGTTAAACTTAAAGGGGTTGTAAAGGTAACTTTTTCCCCTAAATAGCTTCCTTTACCTTAGTGCAGTCCTCCTTCACTTACCTCATTCTTCCATTTTGCTTTTAACTGTCCTTATTTTTCTGAGAAATCCTCACTTCCTGTTCTTCTGTCTGTAACTCCACACAGTAATGCAAGGCTTTCTCCCTGGTGTGGAGTGTCGTTCTCGCCCCCTTCCTTGGACTACAGGAGAGTCAAGACGCTCTCTACGTTGCAGATAGAGAAAGGAGCTGTGTGTTAGTGGGCGTCCTGACACTCCTGTAGTCCAAGGGAGGGGGTGAGCACAACACTCCACACCAGGGAGAAAGCCTCCCATTACAGTGGTGAGTTACAGACAGAAGAACAGGAAGTGAGGATTTCTCAGAAGAAATAAGGACATTTAAAAGTAAAATGGAAGGATGAGGTAAGTGAAGGAGGACTGCACTAAGGTAAAGGAAGCTATTTAGGAAAAAAAAAATTGTACCTTTACAACCCCTGGAAATTTTTGCAGATTCCTGATGAACCTGCCGACACGTGCTTATTGGGTGGCTCTGTCTGCACACTCTACAACTACATAATTGAAGAACCAGGTGGAAAAATGTCACGATGCAGCTGCTGTTTAGGTATTTTGACAGTCGCCGATTGACAGAATACAATAGCAAGCACTGTAGATTTGTCCATCTGTGCTAGTGTAGATGGAGAAATCTGTTCAGACTGCAGGCTGACCGAAAAAAAAAAGTCTATCAGTGTACGGCCAGCTTTACATTTAGGCAATAAGTAACCAAAATATTCAGTCAATCTTATTTCCTGCACCCACTGGGAAGGATGTGACTAAGGAAGAATGTACAGCCGTTGCCAAAAGTTTTGAGAATGATACAAATAATAATTTTCACAAAGTCTGCTGCTTCAAAGTTTTTAGATCTTTTTGCAGATGGTACTATGGTATTCTGAAGTATAATTACAAGCATTTCATAAGTGTCAAAGGTTTTTATTGACAATGCCATTAAGTTTATGCAGAGTCAATATTTGCAGTGTTGGCCCTTCTTTTCCAAGACCTCTGCAATTTGCCCTGGCATGCTGTCAATCAACTGCTGGGCCACATCCTGACTGATGGCCGCCCATTCTTGCATAATCAATGCTTGGAGTTTGTCAGAATTTGTGGATTTTTTTTTCACCCGCCTCTTTAGGATTCCCCACAAGTTCTCAATGGAATTAAGGTCTGGGGAGTTTCCTGGCCATGGACCCAAAATATCTTTGTTTTGTTCCCCAAGCCACTTGGTTATCACTTTTGCTTTATGACAAGGCGCTCCACCATGCTGGAAAATGCATTGTTCATCACCAAACTGTTCTTGGATGGTTGGAAGAAGTTGTTCTAGGGGGCGTTTTTGTACCATTCTTTATTCATGGCTGTGTTCTTAGGCAACATTGTGAGTTAGCCCACTCCTTTGGCTGAGAAGCAACCCCACACATAAATGGTCTTAGGATACTTTACTGTTGGCATGACACAGGACTGATTGTAGCGCCCAACTTTTCATCTCTGGACAAGGGTTTTCCGGATGCTCCAAACAATTGCAAAGGGGATTCATCAGAGAAAATGACTTTACCCCAGTCCTCAGCAGTCCAATCCCTGTACATTTTGCAGAATATGAGTCTGTCCCTAATATTTTTCCTGGAGAGAAGTTGCTTCTTTGCTGCCCTTCTTGACACCAGGCCATCCTCCAAAAGTCTTCTCCTCACTGTGCGTGCCGATGCACTCACATCTGCCTGCTACCATTCCTGAGCAAGCTCTGTACTAGTGGTCCCCCGATCCTGCAGCTGAATCAACTGTAGGAGATGGTCCTGGCATTTGCTGGACTTTCTGGGGCGCCCTGAAGCCTTCTTCACAAATGCAATGGAAATGTTTTTTTTCATGGGATTAAGTTCATTTCCATGGCAAAGAGGGACTTTGCAATACATTGCAATTCATCTGATCACTCTTTATAACATTTTTGAGAATAAATGCGAATTGCCATCTTAAAAAGAGGCAGCAGACTTTGTGAATATGAATATTTGTGTCATTCTCAAAACTTTTGGCTACGGCTGTAAGGTTCCATATCTATAACAATGATTGACCTTTTGAAGTGGAGCAGGGCAGGAATGTTGACATATCTCAGGTGTTGAACGATACTTTGCATATGTCTTGAGTGTCTGAAGACAAAATGCAGGTGAAAAGACTGAACACTTTCATACACATATACTATTTTGTTTTGGGACGCCTGCCTTTACACGCACATGAAATGTAATGGCATCCCAGTCTTAGTCTGTAGGGTTCAATATTGAGTTGGCCCACCCTTTGCAGCTATAACAGCTTCAACTCTTGTGGGAAGACTGTCAACAAGGTTTAGGAGTGTGTCTATGGGAATGTTTGACCATTCTTCCAGAAGCGTCTTTGTGCGGTCAGGCACTGATGTTGGATGAGAAGGCCTGGCTTGCAGTCTCTGCTCTAATTTATCCCAAAGGTGTTCTATTGGGTTGAGGTCAGAACTCTGTGCAGGCCAGTTAAGTTCCTCAACCCCAAACTCATGCATTCGTGTCTTTATGGGTTATGGTGTGGGGTTGTTTTTCAGGGGTTTGGCTAGACCCCTTAGTTCCAGTGAGGGGAATTCTTAAGGTGTCAGCATATCATAACATTTTGGACAATTTAATGCTCCGAACTTTGTGGGAACAGTTTGGGGATGGCCCATTCCTGTTCCAACATGACTGCGTACCAGTGCACAAAGCAAGGTCCATAAAGACATGGATGAGCGGGTCTGGGGTAGAGTGGAGACTGCAAGCCAGGCCTTCTCGTCCAACATCAGTGCCTGACCTCACAAAGACGCTTCTGGAAGAATGGTCTGACATTCCCATAGACGAGGGGTCTCAAACTGGTGGCCCTCCAGCTGTTGTGAAACGACAAGTCCCATCATGCATCTACCTGTGTGAGTCATGCTTGTAACTGTCAGTCTTGCAATGCCTCATGGGACTTGTAGTTTCACAACATCTGTGAACAGTTTGAGACCCCTGCCACAGACCCACTCCTAAACCTTGTGGACATCCTTCCCACAAGGGTTATAGCTACAAAGGGTGGGTCAACTCAATATTGAACCCTACAGACTAAGACTAGGATGCCATTAAAGTTCACGTGTGTGTAACAACAGGCATCCCAATACTTTTGGCAATATAGTGTGTACATCATGGTAACTGTATATGAAAACATTTCTGATAATATAGATCTTAGAAAAAAAAAACTATAGTTCTATTCCAAGACATAATATCTAATTGTAGTATTGCAAATAAAAGAAAAAAAGTAATTTAAAAATGATCCGACCCTCAAGGCCCAAAATATTTCATAACCATAACCATAAATTTTCAACTTTAGGGAAACATATTTTATTGGTGAAAATGTTACAGGTATTTTTGTGAGCATCTATTTAGGACATTAGCTAACGGTAATCAGGAAATAACACATTCATGGTTATTTAAATTTAGAATTTTACAAGAAATGCTTAACAAGATTCTGGGCAAAAAAGGAAATCATAACAAACTGATAATATAGGCCAAATAAACTGCGTAATGTGTACTGAGGAAAGACAGTTAAAAATACTAGGGTTGTCCCAATACCGATACTAGTATCGGTATCAGGAACGATACCAAGCATTTGCCCGAGTACTTGTACTCGGGCAAATGCTCCCGATGCTTCACCCGATACTTGTACTGTCAGGGGTGATCAGTGCATGGGGAAGTTACAGGCACCAATCACTGCTATATAGTGTATTCCGCCGTGTATTCCCAACGTGTATTCCCGCCGTGTATTGCTGTGTATTCCTGCCGTGTATTCCTCTGTGTATTGCCGTGTATTCCCGCCGTGTATTCCTCCGTGTATTCCCACCGTGTATTCCTCCGTGTATTCCCGCCGTGTATTCCTCCGTGTATTGCCGTGTATTCCCGCCGTGTATTCCTCCGTGTTTCTCTCCCCTTCCGTGCTCCTCCTCCACCCCCTGGAATTGTCAGGATGGAGAGCGGGGTAGGAGCCGGTAAATCCTGCTCCTTACTGCTCCGAATGGACAGAGTCAGTGATCACTGACTCGGTCCATTCACATAACTGAAACATCGTAAACTGTGATTAAAATGTTTCAGTTTATGAATGAAGAGAAGACGCTGTCTTCACTCCATTAATTTTCAGCGCAGCTGATGCTGCTGAGAAAGGGACTGGGGAACATGTGTCCCTAGTCCCTTTCTCTGTCTCAAAGGGGAGATGTCAGAGGTCTGTTAAGACCCCTGATATCTCACCAAAGCCCCCCAACAGGGCTGAAATAAATAAATAAATAAAGAATAAAAAAAAAGAATAAAAAAATTATTGTAGAAAATAATAAAAAAAGAAAAGAAAAAAAACACACTGACACGGTCCACCCCCCCCCCCCCTCCCCTTAAAAAAAGAAAGCATTATAAATAAAATAAAAATTGTAAAAAAAAATATTGTAAAAAATTTAAAACAAATTGTTAAAGATAAAAAAAAAAAGAAAAATACTGACATATGTGCTTCTGTCACATGAGATAAAAAAAAGTATCAGTATTCGGTATGGGTGAGTACTTGAAAAAAAGTATTGGTACTTGTACTCGGTCTTAAAAAAGTGGTATCGGGACAACCCTAAAAAATACTATTCTGAGTCTATTCTGAGTCTTTTTAAATCTGCAGCTTTCACTAATATATCTGGTGTTCTTGCTATTAACATTCTTAATTAAGCAGGAACAAAAAGATGAATGGCTGCACTCCCACCCAGTGCAATGTCGGCCTTATTGGTATCAAAAATATTGTAAAAACAACCAAGCACAGACATTCAGGGGATGAGGAGGTTCTCGCGTTTCACAAAACTTGACAAAGCATGAACATCGTGTGAAACGTGTCAATCTCCTCATATCCTGCCTGTCTGTGCTTGGTTGTTTTTACAATATTTTTTATACCAATAAAACTGGCATTGCGCTGTGTGGTGTGCAGCCATTCGTCTTTTTGTTCCTACTTGATCTCTGCTAGCGGTGGTAGGGCTTGCACCCCATCGCTTGCATCATGTTTTGTGGATTATGGTCTGTAAAACTCACCTGTAAACATTGGTACCTTTCTATTCTATTCTTTATTAAGCACTTCCTGTTATAGGGTTATAGGTGGGGTGCAACGTGGTGCAACGGCAATAACACAAACAGTCCAAGTGTGATGAAAGAATTTCTATTAAAAGAATGCAAATACAGTTCACAACAAACCCGGTGGGAAGACAGCCCAACTGGGAACACTCACAGGTCCAACAGCCAGAAGAGAGCAGGTTTTAGCCAATCCGACAGCGCCTGTTTATAGGGGCAGCATGCGGCCTGGCAGTCTTGTGCCCAAGTGCGAAGATGACTAGAGAAGTTGTGAGCCTGATGCTTTCCCTCCACATCAGGAACCTTTCCCTGACATTAGTTCTGTCCCTACCAGGCAGGGTACCTGTCCCTACTCTACCAGCTCACAAAATGCTCACAAAATGCATGCCAAGCCTGGGAGCCAGGGCCTTAATTAGATTCTGTCTGGCCTAAGATGGCTGCTAGAGTCACATGGGGCAGCACCATCCAATTGGATGGCTTCCCCAGTGACCCAAGACACCATAGAGGAATCATGCAATGCCACTGCAGAAGAGCACCACCTACAGTGGAGAAAGTAGACTATACCTGCCTACAGGGTGACTACTTTCTGTCCCTGTCTCCCAATACATTCCTGCATTGTCACCCTTTTGATTTACAATACAAAGTGGTTATTTTATCAGCCAACTCATGGGAAATGCCATGTAGACATCGCTAGAGGGCATGCAGAACAGAAATGACTGCATAGAGGCTGCAGAAAATGAGCTGAACTGAAATTTAAAGCATTTGTTAACACCCCCCCCCCAAAAAAAAAGATCTTGTTTCTTTAAAGCATGTTATACAGCACAGTGCTTGTCCTGTGTAATTTTTTCCCCCTGTAACACCTGATATACCTGGCTGATCCTGACAGTTTCTGCCCTCCCCTTTGTAAACTGACCACGGTATATCATGGCTGCTGAGCCCTGACCCTGTGGTCAGTTTACGTGCCTCCATCATTTGCAACCCTCCTGTCCTGCCCCCACAACTCCTGCTGCTAAAATAACATTTATATTGTTATACTATCAGTGCTGTGTCTTAATCCTGTGTCCCCCTGTATGAGTGATTTTCTAAAAGAAAAGCCGATTTTTTCACAGCTCCTCTCAGTGATCACGTGACCGGCCGGCTCTCTCTTTCCTCAGCGGGGAAATCTTAGCCCCGTCCGCTACAGCTGTCAGATGGGGAAAGGAGAGAGTTGGCAGGTCACGTGCTACCTTAGAGGCGCTGTGAAATTAGGTATTATCGGCTTTTTTTTAAATAAATCACTCACACAGGGGGACACATGATTAGGACACAGTGCAAATAGTATAAAGATGTGAATAGCAATAGATGAAAAAAAGTAAAAAAAAATATTTTCATTGAACAAACCTCTCCTCCTTCCAGCCCATATATTAAGGGTGCATGGGCACCACCCCCTCTATCCACGCCCTCCCTATATGGTTAATTAATAGGTTCATGCATAGCATGAATCTATCCATAGCCACCTCGGCCACCCACTAGTCATGCGTCTGGCCCCTTGCGAGATGCAGGGCACATGAATTAGGGCGGCGGGGGAGTTTTTTGAAGCACCTAAATAGAACCATAGGCTTCAAAATAGGGTGGACTCGGAGCGCAGAGCATTGCGCCTGGAGCCCACCCAAGTGTGTTAGAAAAGCAAATGAATCGCCTCTCTGCCAATCAGGAAGCGCAGGTCTGATACCTGTTTCCTGATTGGCTGAAAGGTCAGGAGATCCTATTGATCCCCTAGGAGGAGGGGAGGAGATGCACGGCAGAAGCCGCCATTATCCCAGAAGAGAAGAGGACACAGTAGACACTGCCAGATGCCTGCTGTAGCCTGATCCCCTGCTCGATGTGCCCGCCAATCCCCGCCACCGATGGGGTAAGTGCCGGTGGACCGGCAGACAGCAGAGGGGGGTTTGAGGTGCCGCCCCCCCAAACAAAAAAACATCAGGCACCATTGGTCCAAGCTGGACCAATACCACACCTGGAATTCTTCTTCATGGGAAGCTGTACTTAGAGACATATGTAGGCTTCTTTGCAGATCTCGTTTTGTAAATGCTAGTTGTCAGACAGCTTTGAATGTAAATAAAGGTCAGAGTTAATTTTGGTCAGAATTTTGACTTATTGAATTGTGCATTCTGATTTACTGTGTTGTTCTGGGCCAGTAAAGTAGAACACACAATGAACCAGTATGACAACCAGGGAACTAGTATTCTTAGAATGAAAGATTAGTAATAGCTTTTCCTTGTATTTCCTTTAAATAAATAATTACCGGTATATCATGCTCTAAAAAGGGAAAAATTCTTCACAGTTCAACGCTGCTGGAATTTAGAGAAGGGCAAACTTTGAGGCTGGGTTCACACTAGTGCGAATTGGATGAGAGTTTTCTCCGCATCCAATTTGCATGTCAGGAGAGTGTGTCCAGTTCTCAATGGACCCAGTTCACGCATCCTAGGGACAGCTGTGGAGCCATTTGCAGAAGAGTCCTGTGTGTCTTCTGGTCTGTTTTAGGCCCGAATACAGCCAAAAATTCAGGCCTAATTTATCCCCGAAACAGTGAACAGGGACGCACCGAACCTCTGCTGTGAGCCGCGCCGCCCAGCAGTGTGAACCCAGCCTAAAGGACATATGTATGGCCCGCTTACGAGCCTGCTCTCACCCAGACCTGGCAGTCAGATGTTAGGCAGACGCTAGGCAGACTCTCCATACCGGCGCTACACAGAAACAGCTCCCTGGAACCAGGAACCAGCATCTCTCTCTCCTCGAGGACTTCTCTTTCTCCCTCAGGTAAGACCCTGCCTCTCAGGGCCTGACATCCTGGGGAACCTCTGACGGCCGTCCTTATCAGGGCAGCCGTCACACAGACCCCCACTGCGGCTCTCTGCACTATCTTTCGCCGGCATCACCGCCCGCACGGCCACCCTCGCTTGTGGTGGTCCCAAGTCACCCCCCCTGGGTGTATTTTCGGCGTTTTTCGGCATGCCTTCACGCCCGCGCCAGCCTGCTCCTTTTCGCGGCCGCCGCACCTTAGGAAAGTCCGCGGCTTCAGCCGCGGCCTACCGGCGCGCCGTTCGTTTCTCCCTTCACAAACTTCCAAAAGCACAGATTGCTCTGGATTTTCACCCCCACACCCCCAGAGGTCCCCTGTTCAGCAACCTTATCGGTAAATTATTGTTTTTACCAAGCTGACAGCCCCCCCCCAGCCTGGGTCCTGTGCTTTGCCTGGCGGCCATTTTTTGGTACACCCCAGCAGCAGTGACTCCCAGCATCCCCCCCCCCTTTTTCCCCTCCGTAGCCGTCAATCTTTTGATCCAGGGTTTTTGATCCGATCGCCTTCAGGGATCAGGAAGGAATTTTTTTCCCTGCCGCAGCACATTGGCCAGCTTGCCCAGGGTTTTTTTGCCTTCCTCTGGACCAAAACATTATTCCCCTTGAGCAAGGATTCTGCGAATCCTCTCTCACCCAACACCCGCACTCCCGCCCATGGTGACCGGCAACAATGGTTAAATTGCGATACTCTGCAGAAACCATTTGGGGTCTGAGACAATTCGCAACTATATTACCGGCCGTCACCACAATAGCCTTAAAATCAGATCAACTTTTGAGATTCGATCATCGATCGACCATCAAAAATTTCAACCATTCAACACAGCTCAAGCACATATCATGTGCGTTGCTTAACACTAGATCGGCAGTTAAACACCGATCAGAAATCCATGATTTCTTACTACAAAACGATCTAGACTGCCTCTTTATTACAGAAAGTTGGCTGTCGGACGATTGCAACACCATTCTCGGAGAACTGGTACCAGCAAACTACCACATCTTAACGGAAAATAGAATAGGGCAAAGAGGAGGAGGCCTGGCGGTGATTCATAAGTCTCATATTGCAATCACTAAACCGGTCCTTCAAAATCCTCTACCTTTTATGGAAACCCTTACGCTTCAACTTCAAGCTCACTCTCAGGAGACCGTTCACATTCTCCTCTGCTATAGGCCCCCTGGGCCCAAGTCGCAGCTGCTTCCAGCATTAACTGAGTTCGTATCCACTTACGCCCTTAACAGCAATCATCTTTTGCTGCTCGGGGATTTCAATCTGTGGGCCAACTCCTCACAGGATCCCATCGCGGAGGCCTGCATCGACCACCTGGAAGGGATAGGACTCCAGCAACTTATATGCGGACCCACGCATGTTTCAGGTCACACACTCGACCTAATTTTCAGACAAAATCAGAAAATAAACATTGTGGGTAATGAACCGTTGCCATGGACAGACCACCATGCAATTAGCTTCATAATTCCCAGAATTCCGCTAGCTATGAAGGTTCCCAAGCCGGTCACAATACACTGGGCTAGATCTCAGAAAAGGCTCCACTCGGAACTTTTCAGATCCACCCTGGGAAACCGAATTGAGGGTATTCCTCCTCAGCTAGCAGCCTCAGATACACTGGATGCCATAAATACAGCTCTGCTACAGTCAGCCGACTTAGCAGCACCAAAGCGCAAAGTCCACGGCCGGGCAAAAAAGTCCAGCTGGTTCAATAACCAGCTGTCGCTACTGAAGCAAGAGCGCAGAAGGGCGGAAGCCGCCTGGAAAAGAAGTCCTTCAGATGACCGCCTCAACTTCTACAAAGCAGTAACAACACGATATCACAAGGAAATTTTTAAAGCCAAAAAACTTTACTTTTCCATGGTGATTAACAGCGCAATGAATCGCCCACGCGAACTCTTCAGGATGGTCACCCAGACCATGAATCCGGGATGTCTTGAAGTCCCCACTTCAGACTCCCAAGAGTTCTGCAATGAACTATCGGATTTCTTCATCAACAAAATTGAAAAAATTCGGGTAAGTATTCGGCAAAACAATACTCCACTCAGTCCCCTCTTCAATCAAAACACCGACAGAATGCCTCTACAATCAACTAAGTTCACTTTGGAACCCATCTCCATCGATACTACCAAAAAATTCATTGGTGCATTGCGGAACACCACTGCACCCAACGACATCATTCCCACCAAGCTACTGAAGGAATGTGCCGACATCCTGGCGCCTCCAATCACACAGCTTATAAATCAGTCATTCAAGGAAGGCATAGTGCCTTCCCTGCTGAAAGAGGGCACAATCCTGCCGATCTTGAAAAAACCTAATTTGGATCCTATGGACCCAACTCACCGCCGTCCCATAACAGGTCTAAATGCTCTGTCCAAGATAATGGAGAAAGTGGTGGTAAATCAGCTGCAACAGCATCTGGATACCCACAACCTACTTGATCCATTTCAGTCAGGGTTCCGTCCCGGACACGGGACAGAAACGGCCTTACTGAAAATATGGGACGATGCGCTCGAGGCCGCAGACGAAGGAGAATCGTGTCTCCTGGTTCTGCTGGACCTAAGCGCAGCCTTCGACACAGTAGACCATAAATTGCTACTGAGACGACTCACAGAAGTCGCCGGAGTCACAGAAGACACCTTACCATGGTTCTCCTCTTTTCTCGGAAACCGATCACAAACAGTGAAACTGGGATCTTTCACGTCAGAAAAACGCACGGTGCCATGTGGGGTCCCCCAAGGATCCCCCCTATCACCGGTGCTGTTTAATATCTATCTTCGTCCTCTCTTTGATATTATCAGTAGCCAAGAACTACTTTATCACTCTTATGCAGACGACACGCAATTGTATTTTCGCATCTGCCACAAAAAGGATCATCATCTCAGATTAGAGAAATGTCTCTCTTCAATAGAAAACTGGATGACTAAGAGTTATCTCAAACTCAATAGCGCTAAAACAGAATTGTTTATCTTCGATGCCAGTCGGAAGAGACTACCAGTAACAAACTGGACACCATCGCCCATTCTAGGGCAAATCATCGCCCCTAGCTCCAAAGTCAAAAGTCTGGGAGTCACGTTTGATACCTTCATGACAATGGACGCACAAATAGGGTCAGTAGTCAGCGGGGCCCACCATTTGATGCGCCTACTACGCAGACTTATCCCATTTATCCCCAAAGAAGACGTAGCAGTCGTGGTGGGAACAATCGTGAATTCCAGACTGGACTATGCAAATGCCCTTTACCTCGGGCTACCCAAGTACCAAATCGCTCGTCTTCAAGTCGTACAGAATACGGCCGCCAGACTGGTGACTGGAAAAAAATCTTGGGAATCAATCTCACCTTCACTGAGATCCCTTCACTGGTTGCCAGTGAAAGACAGAATTGCATTCAAAGCACTCTGCCTGACACATAAGTGCATCCATGGGAAGGCTCCTAGATATCTATGCGACAAGATCAAACCGCACAATTGCAACCGCATTTTGCGTTCCACCGACCAAAAATTGGTCATGGTTCCTAAAACCAAATTCAAATCTAAAGGAGAAAGAAGGTTTGCTTTCCAGGGCCCCAGGCTTTGGAATGCTTTACCAACCAGCATTCGGTTGGAGCAAGACCACCTGTCTTTCAGAAAGCAGATCAAGACCCTGCTTTTCTGATGGCATGAGACACAAACAACCAGCGCCCAGAGGCGATTCAGTTCGCATGTGCCGCGCTATATAAATTTTTCATTCATTCATTCATTCATTCATTCATGTATCTTTATTTTCCTATCTGTCACTGGAAGTGCTCAGTAACAACATCATGATTTTCAGAACTGAAGGAAATAATAAGTACTGCATATTTGATAAAAATGACTTAGCTAGACATAGAGTTAAAAGAAAAAAATGTACTGTGTCAATCGTACTTTGTATTTAATTCCCTAAAAGGGATCTCTTGAACCTTAATCCTTTCTTATTATGCAATTTGTACCGCTAGGCGTGAGATAAGTATTTGTGACACCCACACATTCCTGCTTTCACCAGCAAACACTTAGAAAAAAATGAACTTCATGCAAGTGTACTTTCAAAATGCAAATTTCTGCCAAGACATGTTGTGAAAGAATAAAAGGGGCACCGCAGTTATTGATGGCTGTTTGCTCATGAATTTTTCCTTTTTCACTTACATTATTATTTTTTATGGATAGGTAAGCACATATACAATGAATGTCACATCTTGTTTCTTTCACTGCAGATTTTTTTTAATATACAGGAATCAGTGTTTCTGTTTAATGAACAAGAAACCTGCCAGGCAGGTATAATGCCAGATTATAACAGACATGGAGAACAAATATTGAATATTTGTTATCTTGGGCTGCTATAAAGTAATATGTAATACCCACAGTGACAGGAGAACTGAACTGGACCTACAGTTTTTGGAAAGCTGAACTCTAGGCAGATATAAAACGTATATATATTAATGAATACAGAGCTTCATTAAAGCGGGGGTTCACCCTATTTTTTTTTTATTCTAGCATAAAATTCGGCATCGTAGCGCGAGCTACAGTATGCCGGTCTTACATTTTTTTATCCCCGTACTCACTGTTTAATCCTACCTAGACGATTCCGACTGCCCACGGGGAATGGGCGTTCCAATCCAGACGGAAAGTGATTGACGGCCGGCTCTGGCGCGCCACGCTTCTCCGGAAATAGCCGAAATAGGCTTGGCTCTTCACGGCGCCTGCGCATAGCCTGTGCACAGGCGCCGTGAAGAGCCGAGACCTACTCCGGCTGTCTTCGGGGAGCGTGACGTGCCAGAGTCGGCCGTCAATCACCCTCCCTCTTGCTAGGAACGCCCATTCCCCGCGGCAGACAGAATCGTATAGGTACGATTAAACAGTGAGTACAGGGATAAAAAATGTAAGACCGGCATACTGTAGCTCGCGCTACGATGCCGAATTGTATGCTGAAATGTTGTTCAGCAGGGTGAACCACCGCTTTAATGTATCATTCTTATTTTTTAAATGCAACTAGAGTAACTGGTATGCTGCTGCTATTTTAGGCCCAATTTACACTTGCGAATGGGGCTGTGTGACTACATGTGGGAACCCCAGCTCCGAACAATTAGCTGCGGGAGGAAGCTCCATTAAAAGCAATGGAAACTGACAGCTCCCATAGCTAATCACAGTCACTCACTCAAGCAGGGATTACCTGCAAATGATCGGCTCTGGACACAGACTGGGGTGGATTTAGTAAGCAATTGCGTCTGCGTAACCATAGTTATGCAGCGCAATTGCTTAGTTGCGCCGGCGTAACAACTTTTCTGTATTCAGAAAGCTCGTTACGCCGACTGCAGCCTAAGATATGACTGGCATAAGGCTCTTATGCTGTCGTATCGTAGGCTGCATTCTTACGATGGCCGCTAGGTGGACGTTCCCGTAGTGGTCAGCGTAGAGTATGCAAATTGCATACTAACGCCGATTCACAACCGTACGCGCGCCTTACGTACGCAGTTTACGTCGTTTACGTTTGTCGGGTTCCGCGTAAGGCTGCCCATGCTATTAGCAGGGGCAGCCAATGCTAAGTATACCCGTCGTTCCCGCGTCGCGATGTTTGGAAATGACGTTGTTTGACGTAAGTGAATCGTGAATGGCGCTGGTCGCCATTTACGTTCACGTTGAAGCAAATGATGTCCTTGCGATGTCATTTGCCGCAATGCACGTCGGGAAGGTTTCCCGACGGAGCATGCGCACTACGTTCGGCGCGGGAACGCGCCTAATTTAAATGATCCACGCCCCCTACGGGATCATTTAAATTACGCGCCCTTATGCCGGGCAGTTTTAAGGAGCGCCCGCGCAAATTACGTAGCTACTGCTTCATGAATACTGTTGAGTCGTTACACGGTCCTCTGCCACAGGATCATGTAACTACACAAACACCTTGCAAAGTTCCAAAAAAAGATTACACAGCTCACAGTGCTAGGATCTTACAGCCGAGCCGGCCTCACTGTGTGGTAAATTGGCCAGGACGCGTCCTCTAATTGAATCCTCAATCCTGCAGAGAAGACAGCTCAGGACCATCCCTGAACCAGTAGGCCCCCCAGAAACTTCTGGGCCTACTTTCAGTAGCGGTGCCTCGGGTCATCAGGCCCGGAGACCAAAAAGTTGCTAATACATCCCTGAGGCCAGGAGGGCCATCAGGTCAGGATTGGAAGACCCTGCCAGAACAGCGTCTGCCCCTTAAGTACCCTCCCCAGAATGCACAGTGGTGGGGGCCACGCCACTGAGCTGTTTATGGGCAAGAGGCACCCAATACACCCAGCCCATTGCAATTCCATCCTTGACCCCTGGTGAGAGCGACACCCACAGTCAAGTGGAAGATGCGCAACACAGTGAAGCTGGAACAGAGACCCATAATTTGGCATGAAAATCTGAGCTAAACTACAGCTCAGATAACAAAATTTACAAAATAGCGCCTACTCAACAGGAGCAGGGCGCTACACTAGGTTTCTCTTAACGAGGTCCTCAGGGCCAGATTAACATGGAGCTATTGGAGCTGCAGCTCCAGGCCCCCTCCTTAACATAGGCCCAGCACAGTGGTGTGAGTGAGTCATGATTTATATGTAAATTGTGGTGGCAATGAATGAATGAATGGATGAATGAAGAATTTATATAGCGCGGCGCATGCAAACTAAATCGCCTCTGGGCGCTGGTTGTTCCTGTCTCCTTTGATATCAAAAGAGATGAGTTTTGATCTTTCTCCTGAAGGCTAGGTGGTTCTCCTCCAACCGAATGTTGGTTGGTAAAGCGTTCCATAGTCTGGGACCTTGGACCGCAAATCTTCTTTCTCCTTTGGACTTGTAATTAGCTTTCGGTATTTGGAGCAGGTTTTGATTGGTGGATCGCAGAATGCGATTGGAGTTGTGAGCTTTTATTTTGTTGCATAGATAATGGGGAGCATTCCCATGGATACATCTATGCGTTAAACAGAGTGCTTTAAAGACAATTCTGTCTTTTATTGGCAACCAGTGTAGAGTTCTCAGTGAAGGTGAGATTGATTCCCATGGTTTTTTCCCAGTCACCAGTCTGGCGGCCGTATTTTGAACGACTTGCAGACGAGCGATTTGGTACTTTGGGAGTCCGAGGTAGAGGGCGTTTGCATAATCCAATCTGGAGTTTACAATAGCTCCCACCATGGCCGCTATGTCTTCTTTGGGAATAAAAGCAGTGAGTTTGCGTAGTAGGCGCAGCAGATGGTGAGATCCGCTGACTACTGACCCTATTTGTGCATCCATTGTCATGTAGGAGTCAAAGATGACCCCAAGACTTTTGACTTTGGCACAATGATATGTAAATCACGGGTGGCATTGATATTTAAATTGTTAGAGCATTCATAGATGTGTTAAACTCTCCAAGCCCTGGTCCACCATCACCTTTGCTGAATTCTGCCAACATTGGGGATGTACAAGCCCTGCCTGCCACAGTCACTGAGCCTGTCATCAGTCTTTACTGCAAAGGTGAGCAGATGGATAGATGGATTGGAGGAGGGGGGTGTCCAGAGGTAAACAGAGAAGGGATTACAGTTTGGAGGGCAAACATGACCAAAAATAGGCTGGGGTGCAAAGATGAGCAGAGGTATGTGGAGTTAAGCAGAGCTGAGGGGGTTTGAGGTGCAGAGGTTAGCAGGGGGATTTAGAATGCACAGGTGTACTGAGAGGAGATGAATAAAGATGCAGAGGTTAGCAGAGAAGCAGGGAAGGGTCTGTCATAGTAAATACCCCTGTTACATGGTAGGTAAGTGTAAGGCTCCATGCACATTCACACGTTCTCATGCATTGCACGTAGGGCAGCCCCTCCCACTCTTACCGCTATATGACTCCAACCACAGTTTGCCATGGCGCACTAAGCGTGCCACATTACTATCCTGCTAAAACTACCCAAAGGCACCCTCTCTCTCTCTCATTCCCCTACCCCCTCTCTCACTCACCCCCTCTCTCACCCCTGTCTCTCTCTCTCACCCCATCCCCCTCTCTCACTCACCCCCTCTCTCACCCCTGTCTCTCTCTCTCACCCCATCCCCTGCTCTCTCTCACCCTTTCTCTCTCTCTCACCCTCCCTCTCTCTCTCTCACCCTTCCTCCCTCTCACCCCTCCTCTCTCTCTCTCGCTCTCTCTCACCCTTCCTCTTTCTATCACCCTCCACTCTCTCTCACCCCCTCACCCCCTCTCTCTCTCTCTCATTCATTCCCTCTCTCTCTCTCCCCCACGCCAATCAAGAGGACAAAAACCCGACACCTGGAAATAGCCGGGGAGAAGATGACAGTGGCCAGCCAAGGATGTATCCGCTGCATTGCTGGAAGGTTGATATATTTTAATTCCGCTGTGGGTTTAGTTCCACTTTAAATGAACATAAATATTGTGAATTTAAAAGTAGAACTAGGGGTTACAAATATTTGTTATAATGGTGGCAAAAAAGGTGACTTGAGAACAATACATCCAAATTCAGCCCTAGAAAAGAAACAGGAGATCTATTGTACGTTAAATATGACATACACTAACCCTGATAGTTTTGCATGCCCCATTTCTTTGATAACAAATATTCACACATCGGCATTTATGGTTTACTGACATGGTAGCACACTTAAAATATCCTTTTTTAGCATCACATTTTTCTAGATCATATGACTAAGCAATGAGCAACATTTACCATCTGTCAGAAGGCCGTGGCTGCGTTCTTGCAGTCCAGAGGAAACACAAGGGTCCACCCACCACATTCCTTCACCCTCTGGAGCCAACTCAGAACAAAACATAAGAGTGAGAAGAAAAGAGCTCAGCTTACAAAAAGACGCCAGATGTGCTATTTGAAACCAGATAGGACAAGCAGTGACATGGGGTGTTTCAGAAGAAACATCATATTTATTCTTTGTTGTGAAGATGTTCTTTAGTTCTAATAATAGGATGTACAACAATAAATATACACTAACACAGAAATTCCTTTCTGATGACTATGCAGTCTGTTTTTGGCTGGAACTGGCTAGTGATTGTGCCTCCAGATCACAGACATGGGATGCTGCAGTCACTATGTAAGTACTGCTTCCCTTGGACGGAGTTTCTATAGCAACCGTGGTTCTTTTGACATTTTTGACTCATAAAAATTACTGTCAACAGTTTACTGAAAGGTTGGAAGGTCACATTATACTAGTATAGTATGACATTCTCTAACTTCAGCTTCAAATATAAGTCAGGAAGTGACAGCATTTGTGCTGTGGTCAGCACTATGTATCTTCATCTGTATTAAAGCGGTGTTTCACCCTGCAGAACAACTTTTTAGCATAAAATTCGGCATAGTAGCGCGAGCTACAGTATGCCTGTCTTAATTTTTGTATCCCCGTACTCACTGTTATATCGTACATAGAAGATTCTGACTGCCCGCGGGGAATGGGCGTTCCTTTCAAGAGGGAGGGTGATTGACGGCATACTGTAGCTCGCGCTACTATGCCGAATTTTATGCTAGAAGAAAAAAAAAAAAATGTATAGGGTGAACCCCCGCTTTAAGTAATTCGCCTCATATTTTTTGCTTTTTTATGGGTGTGAGGCTTCTCTCCACTTGGCAGTGTCCTATATTTGCTACCAGGGGTAATATATATATATATATACTATGGCCCATATTCTCTCTAAAAATCCGCGGGCTGCGCTTAAGGCACTTACACTCCGCTGTCCCAACTTACAGGAGCAAGTGTTGTATTCCCCAAACACTTGCTCCGTAAGTTGGGACGGCGAAGTGTAAATGCCCCGGTGTAGCCTGGCGGATCTCCAAGGGGGCGGCTTGTATTCAAATTAAGCGCGCCCCCGATTCTAATGAACTGCGCATGCGCCGGGCTTCAAAAAGCCCAGTGCGCATGCTCCAGTTCTCGGCGGAAAACGTCAATGACGCCGACGTGTGCGTCATTGACGTAAAGTCGTATTCAAGAACGACTTACGTAAACGACGTACCCGACGAAAAAAACACGACGCGGACCCGACGCCATCCGTAACATGGCCTACGTGGGACTTGCGGAAACTTACTCCTCATATAGCAGGAGTAAGTTTCCGCTTACGCAAACGACGTTAGCGACGGTTACGCGAGGCAAACTCGTTCGGGAATCGGCGTAGAAGGATCATTTGCATACGCAAATGAGTCCTTCACGTAAATGCCATCTAGCGGCGGCCGGCGTCATTACATTTAAGATCCGCCAGTGTAAGTGACTTACAGATGGTGGATCTTAAGTGTATCTATGCGAAAATGATTCTAAGAATCAGTCGCATAGATACACGGGCCAAAAAAGGGAGATAACTTCTATGAGAATATGGCCCTGTATTTACACTGCTCAAAAAAAAAAATGAAAGGAACACTATGAAAACACATTAGATCTCAATGGGGAAAAATATCATGCTGGATATTTATACTGATAATATTATTATTATTTTAGGTACTTATATAGCGCCGTCAATTTACAAATCGCTTTAAATTTACAATGTACATTTACATCAGTCCCTACCCTCAAGGAGCTTACAATATAAGGTCCCTAAATCACATTCATATACTAAGACCAATTTAGGCAGAGGCCATTTAACCTACCAGCATGTCTTTGGAGCTGATATGGACTGGGTAATGTTTTAGGAACTAAAGGATGCAACATTGTTTGATGGAAATAAAAATAATCAACCTACAGAGGGCTGAATTCAAAGACACCTTGAAAAACTCATCTTTTCTGACTGTTTTTCACTAATTTTGCATTTGGCTAGGGTCAGTGTCACTACTGGTAGCATGAGGTAATACCTGGATCCTATAGAGTTTGAACAGGCAGTCCAACTCTTCCAGGATGGCACATCAATACGTGCCATTGGCAGAAGGTTTGCTGTGTCTACAAGCACAGTCTCAAGAGCATGTAGAAGATCCCAGGAGACAGGCAGTTACTCTAGGAGAGCTGGACAGGACCGTAGAAGGTCCCTAACCCATCAGCAGGACTGGTATCTGCTCCTTTGTGCAAAGAGGAACAGGATGAGCACTGCCAGAGCCCTACAAAATGACCTCCAGCAGGCCATTGGTGTGAATGCCTCTGACCAAGCAATTAAAAAACAGACTTCACAAGGGTGGTCTGAGGGCCTGACGTCCTCTTGTGGGCCCTTTGCTCACTGCCGGACACTGTGGAGTTAGATTCGCATTTGTCATTGAACACCAGAATTGGCAGGTCCATCACTGGCCCCTTGTGCTTTTCACAGATAAGAGCATGTTCACCCTGAGCACATGTGACAGACATAAAATGGTCTTGAGAAGCCATGGAGAACATTATGCTTTTGGTCCATCCGACATGGTCAGGTTGCACCTCAGTCTGTTCAGGAGCTCAGTGATGCTTTGGTCCAGATCTTAGAGGAAATATCCCAGGACATCGTCCCTCGTCTCATTAGGAGCATGTCCCGACATTGTCAGGCATGCATACAAGCACAGGGGTGGCCATACAAACTACTGAGTACAATTTTGAGTTGCTGCAATGAATTTTCAGCAAAATGGACTAGCCTGCTGCATAATTTTTTCACTTTGATATTTGTTGTGTCTTTGAATTCAACCCTCTGTAAATTGATAATTTTAATCTCCATCAAACGATGTGGTATATTTTCATCCCCAACACATTACCCAGTCCATATCAGTCTAGATATCCAGCTTGATATTTTTCCCCATTGAAATCGGATGTGTTTTCAAAGTGTTCCTTTCATTTTTTTGAGCAGTGTATAAACTATATATAAAGAAATGTGTATTACTGGCCTATCAACACTGCTCAGAGCTATGTTACTCAAAGCCTCCAAACATACAGCACATTTAAAAAACGAATCAATGAATAAACATCACCTGTGATCAACAATAGCAGCTGCTGTAAAAAGAAAAAACATATTTTTTTAGCAAAATTATGCAGTCCTGACCAGGGGTCAAGTCCTGGGGAAAAAAGTGTGGGAACTCCCACCCAAGATCCACTCCCCCACCAAAAAAAATAAAATGATATGCTCATATGCATAATTACTAAACCACATGTTGTTTTTCTAAATCCCGCAATAACTCGCGGCAGACCTCCGCAATGTCTCCTGGGAACAATGACAAAAGCTCCCAGGAGACATTGCGGCATCCAGGAAGTGACGGAATACCCGCACACTACCCGATGAATCCATATACAGGAAGCGGCCAGTAACATAAAGGATTACTAAGGTTCGCCTGCCCCTGACATTGACTCGAGCTGGGCATCCCCACTTAGTGAAGGATCGGCTCAGGTGGCTCGGCTGCTTGAGGCTGCTCTAGTCCTGCAAAGGGAACTGAGTTCCTGCTGTGAAAAAAGTGCAGGAACTCCGTTCCCACGCGTTCCCGCAGGACTTGAGCCCTGGTCCTGACTTCCTATACATGTCAGATGCTAAAAGCAGCACTCCTGACAGTCTTTTTTCACTTGACCGGCATTCATATAAGAGTTTATATATGAGAAAGAAAGATGAAAATGATAAGTACAGTTCTGAATACAGATGATGTTCCTAGTAGATATTGATTTGTGCACCGGTCCACCAAGGTCCACCGCAAGTGAGTCACTCTCTCCAATGGGCTTTACACTCACCAGAAATCTGCAAATCACACGCCGTGAAATAGTATATTCATCCACTATAGGCCTGGTCAGGGCTGCAGATCACTCAATGTGTATGTCATTAAAAAAAAAAATCCACATAGTGTGATCCTGTATACAATTTATTGCAACGACACAACCCCTACAGATTGCACTTACAAGCAGTTAAAACAATATCAGCATTAAACGTAATCACTACTCTGCTGGATAGGAGTACATCAATCTCGGTTTAACAATCGTGCTATTTCCCCAGGTTGTCTCTCTATCTGTGACACACATGCATCACTTCCGGTCACCGTGGTACTTGTGGGAGGTGGCCGTGATGGTGCCATCCTCTCCCACCACTACCTGTGTCTCTTACTGATCACATCCCTCCACCTCTGATCTCATCCCTATCCCCCTATTACTTCTACAACAGAGGTGATGGGGGCGATAGGGATGAGATCAGTGGTGGGGGGGATGGGATCAGTAAGAGGCACAGGTGGTGGTGGGAAAGGATGGCACCACCACTGTCGCTGCAGCCACCCCCTCAAGTACCAGCAGTGGTACTTGAGGGGGGGTGGTAGCGGTGATACTAGAGCAGAGTGGTAGTGGTGATACATGAGGGGGGTGGTGCCAGTGGTACTTGAGGGAGGTGGCAGTGGTGGTGCCATCCTCTCCCACCACCACCCTTGCCTCTTACTGATCCCATCCCCCTACAGCCGTACAGCCGCATCACTGATCTCATCCGTATCCCTCTATTACTTCTACAACAGAGGTGTTGGGGGGATAGTGATGAGATCAGTGGTGGGGGGGATGAGATCAGAAAGAGGCACAGGTGGTGGTGGGAGAGAATGGCACTGCCACTGCAGCCACCCCCCCTCAAGTGAAATCAGAAACAGAATTGTTTTACTTTGTTGTATAGTGTAAAAAAAATTTACACTATACAATTTCCATAATTTCTTGCACCGGGGCCCTGAAGTCTCTAGTTACGCCACTGCCCTGAACTAGAGGACTAGAGGTCTGAAGGTGACAACATACATTGCATATTTGATATCTAGTACCTATAATTTCAGCATGGATATGACAAAGAGTAGCAAAGAAAATGTGAAGAATACAGTGGGGATAATTTACTAAAGACAAATAGGTTGTTCACTTTGCCGGGGAATACTCCCTAAACTGAGCAAATGAAGGGAAGCTCTGTTGACTTACATCATCCAGTAGTGTACAAGCAAAAATACTGTTTTTTTTTTCCTTGCATGTAATTGGGTATCGTCTGCAAAGTAACATTTTCGAACATTCACTAAACTAAGGGAATATACCTTACAAAGTGAACAGCCTGTTTGCCTTTACTAAATGAACCCCAAAACAACCAGAACTCACATTAGCCACTGATTGGGTTACCATCCTTTACACATCCCTGTTGAATATGTATTGTTTATTGAATAGGTCTGGAAATACATTTAACCAAAATGATATGCAGGATATACCGGAGCGCTCTCTGACTGGCCCTTTTGTTACTATAGTGAGGTTACTCCGGCAAAGAAAGGGCCACAGGAGGATAACAAATCCTAAGGGGGAGAACAGATTATTCACAAATGAATAAATAAGTGGAAAATATTTATGAGCCTTAACAATACCAACACCAAATACTTAATAAACCTGAATAATATTCAGAATACAGACAATGATCCAAAGTTGGATCATGTAATCCTTTAAATTTAGATAAAATTGCAAAATAAATCTTAAATGTATATGGGCTCACACTGGATCGAATGTATTCATAAAAATTGGATTAGTGAAACCCTGACTCAATAAGTAGGAAAGATTTAATTAACTCTAAGCAGATTATAGCGCTGGTCACATGTAACAATCTGTTTTTACTTTTTTTGTAAGATATTTTCTCTTTTGTATCATTTAATCTACACTTAGTAGACACACTGACCATGCAGTACAGCTGCCCACTGAGTTTAGGTTGAACGGTGGAAAAAAAGAAAATATTTCACAAAAACCTTTGTAGAGTGTTCTATCAAGTTATATGTTCTGGAGAGTTGTGAATTATAGTTTGTCTTATTCTAAATAGGTAAATTTAGTTTATTTATTGATATAAAGTAAAATAGTCACTGTACAGTAACCCATATGGTCCATTTAAAATGTAACTTTTACCAAATTAATATAATTTTAATACACATTATTACACAATAATGTGTATTAAAATTATATTAATTTGGTAAAAGTTAATGTCAAATCGTTTAGGAGACATGTCAAATCACATACCAAATTGGCGATAATAGCCGAATTGCTAATAGACATGTGCGTTCCCGTTTGTAATGAATGTATTTTCGTACAAATTTGTTAGTTTTTGTACATTCGTATCAATTAGAACATCCGAAAAGCTGAAAGAACCAAAATACAAAAATTACGGAATTACGAATAAGCAAAATAACAAACAAGCAAAAATACGAACGTATGACTGGACAATCTTACTAAAATACGAAACACCGAAAAAGCAAAAGAACGAAAATGACATCTATAACGAACGATTTGCATTCCGTATTTTAAATCCTTTGTCTGTTCGTATTTTCATTCGTATATTCGTATTTTCATTTGTGTGTTTTGTAAATCTGTTTTTTTGTCTGTTCGTAAATTTGTGTACTTGTATCGTTCTTTCGAATGGGCACTGGGCAGTGTAGTTAGTAAGTGATTACTTAATATCTTAGCCAATCAGCTTATCTCTCTTTTGTGCGGAGTCACATTGTACAGTGTAAAGCCTTGTACACACGATCGGACTTCAAACAAACTTTTCCGTGGATTTTTGTCTGAAGGGAGTTGGCCGGACTTTTGAAACCGAAAAAGTCCGATAGAGCGTACACACGGTCGGATTTTTTGGAAAACGCTCATTTTGACGTTTGTTGGCAAAAAGTCTGACCGTGTGTACAGGGCTTAAGAGAAAGTATATCTTAATAAGGATTAGCCGCGTGTTGCTATGTATTTACGAAAGTACAAAATTACAAATCCATTAAACGAAAATTATTATCTAACAAAATTGCGAATTTCGAATCAACGAAAATAAATTAGACAGAATTACGAATCATTCAGTATAAACGAAAATAAAACTGTTACGAAAATTCGAACGGGTCCGAATAGGAAAACTTGCGTCTTACGAAATACGAACGGGTCCGAATAGGAAAACTTGAGTCTTACGAAATTACAAATCTTTACGAATCTACGGAACGAGATGAAACGGAACAAAAAAATACGAAAATTTTTGCTGTGCACATGTCTAATTGCTAAATTGGTAAAGTATACTAAAGTAGTTTCTGTACTACGTTTGGTGATTTTGAGGTGTGACATCTGTGCACCTACACATGCCCCATTACCCCTCACCCCAGCTGACTGTTTTCTCCTTTTCCCACACCATACCTGCACACCAATTCCCACTCTTACTACTGCTCCTGACCCCCACCCTCCACTTCACCACCTCTCCTGCATGCTGCCACCTCCTTTGACAAGGCACCGATGCTCACCTCTGCCACTGCACTGCACACCACCACTGCAGTGATGCATCCTTCCATATATCTTGCTACTATATATACAGTATATACCAGTAGCAATAGCTCTTGTAGACTACAGATTTTTACTGTATATCACAAAATACTGAGCTTGTGAGAAGAGATTGAAGATTTAATGTTTCTTGCTATAGAGCAGTTACTAATTATGAACCACCCACAGACCAATCAACAGTGGACATGCAAGTGATTTATCGGCTCAACTCCCACAGGCTTGCTAAAAATGTTTAAAATACAGAAACATTCTGCACATGTATGGTAACTTTCTTTGCAAAATGTGACATTTAAAGCATATACAGTATGTTTTAAAAAGACTTAACTCCTTACATACAAGATTTATTCCACTGCAATGAAAACCTGATCATCATTATGTCGACAAAATTGTATACATTTGAAGTCTATATCATGGTCATCTGTGAACTTTCTCATCTGAAAATTTAAAACTGTGGAGTTGATTTAGTAAAGTTGGAAAATGCAACATGTGGCACAGCTGTGCACGGTAGCCAATCAGCTTTGAACTACAGCTTGTTCCATTAAGCATTGGCAAAAAAAAACTGGGGGCAAAGCTGGTGGGAAGGAAAGATACTCTGGTTTTCATTACAATTCAGGGCCCATTGTAAAACGTTGCCCTCACTTCCTGTTTCAGTTCTAATGTTTTCACAGGAACAGGAAGTAAGAATAACTCTTGCTAGTGGAGGCACAGTAGTAAAAACATGACCAAGGTTTTAGCACTCTAATGAAAATGATAAAAAATGTCAATAATGATCTATCTATCTGACCAACTTTCTGTCTATCTATCTATCTATCTATCTATCTATCTATCTATCTATCTATCTATCTATCTATCTATCTATCTATCTATCTATCTATTATTGAAAGTTTTAAACTCACAGAAACAATAACTTCAAAATTCATTTTTTTTTGTAAAAGCATTTAGATAGTGACTAATGATATGAAAGAATGAGGATCTGTAGCAGGGTGATAATTTCCAATTGATATTCCCTTCTGTCTCTGACATCCTAGATACTACTAGATGTCCCCACCTTTTCTTAGTTCCATTTACTTCAACATTATAGTTCAATATTCTCCACCTTGTCCAAATAGAGAACTTTTTGCATTCATTCAGAAAATCTAACTCATTCTCTGAATGGTGCCAGGGCTTAGCGGCCAACATCCTGTGTTACAGAATTCATCAGGGTAGCCTCTCAGCACAGGACCCAGAAGCAAGTGGAGCTACTGGTGTAGTAGTGTCTACTTCAGTGATTTATACCTTCCAGGAGCACAGTTACATTGGACCAAGCTGGAGCAATGTAACTATGTATAAAATATCCATACCTGGAATTCATCTTTAAGCTTTAACCTCCTGAGCGGTGTTCCCGAGTCTGACTCGGGGTGAGATTTTTGGGCTAAAATCGGTAACCCCGAGTCAGACTCGGGCTTGCCTCGCTGGATGCACAGGGAGTGTTTACTCACCTTGTCCCTGGATCCAGCGATGCCACCGCGCTGTGTGAGCGAGCGGGACCTCGCTCGATTCACACAGCGTCCTCCTGTGCCACCGATCTCCGTTCCCTGCGACGTTACGACGCACGGGGACGGAGAACGGCGCCAAATTAAAAAAAGTAAACAAACACATTACATACAGTATACTGTAATCTTATAGATTACAGTACTGTATGTAAAAAAAACACACCCCCTTGTCCCCAGTGGTCTGCCCAGTGTCCTGCATGTCATTTTATATAATAAAAACCTTGTTTTCTCCCTGCAAACTGTAGATTGTCCATAGCAACCAAAAGTGTCCTTTTATGTCAAAAATAGTTTTAGAGCAGCTAGAAAACAGCGATAATAAATTATAATCACTTGCAGAATTGTGCGATAGCGATTTGTGGGGAAATTCGTCATAAAAAAAATAAAAATAATGACAACGACAATTCTGCAACTGAGCAAATTTCAGTGATTTTGATTTGATTACATTATTGAATAATTTTTATTATAATTATATTATTATTTGTTATAATTATTTATAGTTATTTATTATATTATAATTTATAATTTTGTTTTTAAAAAAATGTCATACCCGGGATGCCTATTAGAATCTTGTTTGGTCAGATTTAAGTGAGTTATTCCTAAGAATTACAGGCCTACAATATAAAACGCCAAATTTCCTTGCAAATAATGGTACCGCTTTCAGCATGTTTTTTCTGAAAGAATCATACCGCCAGGGAGGTTAATTTACAAGGCACCTGTGTAGAATCTGTAGTTTGCAATAAGCTAGCATTTGAGGGTGATGAGGTATTCATGGGACATTAGATGGGAGACATCAGAAAAATAACATACCTTATACAGAAAATATGGTACTTTGAAAAATAACATTTGTTTAACAAATGCAACAGTGATTAAAATGATCAGAAATTCTACAAGTAAAAACAACTTAATCTTTATGTTTTATACAGAGTTTGTGCACTGGTGTGCAGTCATGTTGGAACAGGAAGGGGCCATCCACAAACTGTTCCTACAAAGTTGGGAGACATGAAATTGTCCAAAATGTCTTGGTATGCTGACGCCTTAAGAGTTCTTTTCACCGGAACTAAGGGGCCAAGCCCAACCCCTGAAAAACAACCCCACACCATAATCCCCCCTCCACCAAATGATTTGGACCAGTGCTTAAATCAAAATCCATAAAGACAAGGTTGAGCGAGTTTGGGTGGTAGGAACTTCACTGGCCTGCACCTCAACCCTGACCTTATGGGTGGAACTGCATACAGATGTGCGTAGTTCAAAATTAATCATTGGAGTTTGTTATAAACCACCCAATGTTAATGAGGAGGTGGAGACTCAGCTCCTTGCACAGATGGAAAGGGCTGCAAGGGCTGGGACGGTGATAATAATGGGGGATTTTAACTACCCAGAAATTGACTGGATTAATGGCACTTCTGGGACAGTTAAAGGACAAAAATTTAAAAACCTATTGCAGGACAATTTTATGGTGCAGTTTATTGAGGCCCCAACTAGGAATGATGCCCTGTTGGACCTGATAATCTCAAACCATGCAGAGCTTATTACTAATGTTCAGATAAAGGAACACCTGGGTAGCAGTGATCATAACATGATTTCATTTAATGTTAACTATAAGCAGGAAATACATACAGGAAATATTAAAACACTAAATTTTAAGAGAGCAAATTTTCCAAGGATGAGGGCTGCTCTCCAGGACTTGGACTGGGAGGGACTATTGGCACAGCTGAACACAGAACATAAATGGGAATTCTTCAAAAAGACTGTGTGGAACCTCACTGCAAAGTATGTTCCCATGGGCAATAAGTTTAAAAGGCTAAAAATAAAACCTATGTGGCTCACGGGCAAAGTTAAAAAAGCTATAAACAATAAGAAAGTAGCTTTTAAAAAATATAAAAATGAAGGAACACTAGTGTTGTTTAAATGTTACAAAGAATATAACAGGATATGTAAAAAGGAAATCAAGGATGCAAAAATTCAAAATGAACGACAGATTGCAAAAGATAGTAGGACAAACCCCAAAAAATTCTTTAAATATATTAATAGTAAAAAGGTGAAGTCTGAGCATGTAGGCCCCTTACAAAATAATCTAGAGTGGGTGACTGGGGACAAAGAGAAGGCAAATTTATTAAATGCTTTCTTCAGCTCTGTGTATACAATGGAGCATGGGGGAGCTCATGTCCAAAATGGGGGTGGGAGTGACACAGCCCCAAATCCACAATGGCTCAAAAGTGATATGGTCCAGAAATATTTAGACAGAATAAAGGTGGATAAAGCACCTGGACCAGATGGCATCCACCCACGGATCCTAGGTGAGTTGAGCTCTGTCATTTCAAAGCCACTGTATCTAATATTTAGGGACTCATTAATGACAGGAATAGTACCACTGGATTGGCGTAGAGCCAATGTGGTGACTATATTTAAAAAGGGAACAAAGTCTTTACCAAGTAACTATAGACCTGTTAGTCTAACTTCTATAGTTGGGAAGATACTGGAACGTTTAATAAAAGACCACATGGATGAGTTCTTGCAGGAAAAAAACTATTTAAGCAGCAGACAACATGGATTCATGAAAGACAGAAGTTGTCAGACAAACCTGATTTCCTTTTATGAAGAGGTAAGTAAAACCCTGGACAGAGGCGTGGCTGTGGACGTGGTATACTTGGATTTTGCAAAAGCGTTCGATACAGTTCCGCACACACGGCTCATGTGTAAGGTAAGGTCTACAGGATTGGATATATCAGTTTGTAAATGGATAGAAAATTGGCTGAAAGCCAGAATTCAGAGAGTCGTGGTTAATGATTCTTACTCTGAATGGTCCAATGTTATCAGTGGTGTACCCCAAGGTTCAGTGCTGGGACCCTTACTTTTCAATATATTTATAAATGATATTGGGTCTGGGATCAAAAGTAACATTTCTGTCTTTGCAGATGACACCAAGCTATGCAGTGGAATAACGTCCTTGCAGGATGTCTCCAATTTACAAGCCGACCTCAATGCTCTGTCCAATTGGGCGACTGAGTGGCAGATGAGGTTTAATGTTGATAAATGTAAAGTTATGCACTTGGGGGCTAAGAATATGCATGCATCATACATACTAGGGGGAGTACAACTGGGGGGATCTGTAGTGGAGAAGGATCTGGGGGTTTTAGTTGATCATAAGCTCAATAATGGCATGCAATGCCAAGCTGCGGTTTCCAAAGCGAGCAAAGTCCTTTCTTGTATTAAGAGAGGTATGGACTCCAGAGACAGAGATATAATTTTGCCCCTGTACAAATCATTAGTAAGACCTCATCTGGAATATGCAGTTCAGTTTTGGGCACCAGTTCTCAAAAAGGATATCGGAGAACTGGAGAAAGTGCAGAGAAGAGCAACCAAACTGATAAGAGGCATGGAGGAGCTCAGCTATGAGGAAAGATTAGAAGAACTAAATCTATTTACTCTTGAGAAGAGGAGAATTAGGGGGGATATGATCAACATGTACAAATATATAAGAGGTCCATACAGTGTACTTGGTGTTGAGTTATTCACTTTACGGTCATCACTGAGGACAAGGGGGCACTCTTTACGTCTAGAGGAAAAGAGATTTCACCTCCAAATACGGAAAGGTTTTTTCACAGTAAGAGCTGTGAAAATGTGGAACAGACTCCCTCCAGAGGTGGTTCTGGCCAGCTCAGTAGATTGCTTTAAGAAAGGCCTGGATTCTTTCCTAAATGTACATAAAATAACTGAGTGCTAAGATTTGTAGGTAAAGTTGATCCAGGGTAAATCCGATTGCCTCTCGGGGGATCAGGAAGGAATTTTTTCCCCTGCTGTAGCAAATTGGATCATGCTCTGCTGAGGTTTTTTGCCTTCCTCTGGATCAACTGTGGGTATGGAGTTGGGTGTATGGGATTGTATTGTGTTTTTTATTTCGTTTGTTTATTTTTTTGAGGTTGAACTGGATGGACTTGTGTCTTTTTTCAACCTGACTAACTATGTAACTATGTAACCTCAACCCGATAGAACACCTTTGGGATGAATTAGACCGGAGAATGCAAGCCAGGCCTTCTCGTCCAACATCAGTGCCTGAACTCACAAATGCGCTGCTGGAAGAATGGTCAAACATTCCCATAGACACACTCCTAACTCTTGTGGTCAGCCTTCCCAAAAGAGTTGAAGCTGTTATAGGTGCAAACAGTGGGCCAACTTAATATTGAATCCTACGGACTAAGACTGGAATGCCATTAAATTTCATGTGTGTGTAAAGGTCCCAATACTTTTGACAAGAAAGTGTATTTGGATCCAAATTAAATGGGTATTTCTCCCAGACATGGTAACTACAAAAGAAAGTGATGTGCTGTCGTATCCAAAGAGCAGAAGCAGGAGGATGCAGGAGTTTATTATCCCCAGAATGTGAGCACCATGTCCCCAGTAGCCCGATATGGGCTGGTAGCACCATAAGCACTGTGTAAGTGTGAGACTATGGAGCTTTTAAGTTATACAAATTGTCTATTACATTTTTATGGTAAGTATTCTTGTACTATAAAAACTTATTAATGAAAAAAACATTTTTCTGGACACATCAGTGGTACCATAGAATAATCCCTGTTCCAAAACATAAATAAAGTAAGCTTTTCATTTCTAGATGGGCTGTGGGTACCATAATATTTAGAATACATGCTGGGTACCTACGATAAATTATCAGGTGTTCTTTTCACATTAATGGACAGTTGAAGTGAATATTCAATGAACATTCTCAACTTCCCTTAGTAAATCAGTCTCATAAAATTCAAATAATGATGCATGAAATAGTTACTGGATGATCTGAATCATTTTCTATTAAAATGGTTTCTTAAACCTAACCTAAGGTATTATTTTTATCAAGTTTTTTTTGTACCATGCAGCCAACACATGGTAGACTATGCCATGTGTGGCCAGCTACTGACTAGCAAAGGAAATAAGAGAGCCCTGCTTCTACTTACTGGAGGGAAGTGGGGGTAGGTTATAACCACAGGTTTTTACCTTATAGTGTCATTAAACCTAAAATATATCTCTGATCTGATTTATGTACCAGTATGTCCTCTACCTGTTTGCAGAACCTTTCTTTCCTGCATATTTTACTTTTTAGTAAATACCTGGTTGATCCTGCTGTCTTCAAGTAATTCCCTATTGGTGGTGGCAACGCTGTATAAGCCAATCCTCTGGCTGTTGTATTGACACAGACAATGCGCATGCTCCATCAATAGCCTACTGGCTTCCCCATTCCTCTTGTAGCCACCCCATATTACTTTTATCATCTGCTACAACAGCTTAATTGACAGCGTACACCCTCTCTCGCAAGTCGCCTGGCATGAAAACACATCATTGTGGGATAAGGCCTGCAAAAATAATTGGCAGTGATTTACTTTTTCTCTTTTGGTTTATCATCAGAATAAAGCAGCAAGGGCTCCCTAGGATTTGTATGCAGGTGTTTACTTGTAATAGTTATTGTTCATTAAACCGCAGGACTGTGGCAGCGGAGGGTGGCCAGGAGGAACACAGAAAGCCTCCTGCAGTGGTATGTGGAGGATGAGAAAAAATGTAGCTGGGCTAAATGTTTATTTTGTATGTGGAGGATGACTCTGCTTTCTCCGCTCACTGATCACACAGTGTGGCGTGGAACAAGTGAATAAATGTCACATGACCTCCACTTACAAGGACTTAAATAAAGTATTTGGAACAGTAATTTATCATATATTTGTTGTTATATTAACTATTCATAGATGTCAACAGTGGATATGGGTCTACCGACACTATAGTACTTGAATGTAAAAAACATTTTTAAATCATCTCCCGTAAAGTGGATGTAAACCTGATTCATGAAATTGGAACTGGGCACATATATCTGCAGTGTTTTATTATCTCTCTTTTAAAGAGCTATGTCCTGTAGCTCGCTCCTGAACCATTGCTCTGTTGTCAGTCTGATAACTCCTGACAAATTCTCGGACACATCAGATAAAAGCAGCCTGACATTTCTGTTAGGGGAGGTTGCTAAAATAGTTTAGCAGGGAGCTGGCCCTGTTACAAAACACCTCTGAGAGTCTCTGCCTAAGAGGAGAGGGGTGTGTGCCTTTCCTCCAATCAGCAATGTTAGCTATCTTGGCTTTATGCCCAGACATCACACTCTGTGTTGAATTGGAAGAAAAAATCTCCTAACACGATCTGAACTTTCTAAACAGTATACAAATGTGAAGACAGCAGATATACATGTAAAACGTATGTGGGGAGATTTGGTTCATCCCTGTTTATCATCTGAGTCTGTTTACTTCACTGGGTGTATGGAGGGTATACATCCACTTTAAGGAAGAAAAATATAAGTAAAATTATGTTTATAAAACCATTTTTTTTTATCCCTTATAATTGTACATCATAAAATATGTTTCCACTTTGCATATCAAAACGAATACTCTTGGCACCCTGAGGAAGAAGCCATGTACATGTTGTCGAATATAAAATTGTTGCTATAATGAAAAAAGAATCTGTTCACCAAGCTAACACAATAACTGTTCCATTCACTGGGAAATATTTGTCATTGAGCCTATTAAGTTTCTATCAGTTACATTTGGTATTTGTTTTATCGCTAGAAAGCCTTTGGGCAGATTGTGTTCACTGACCTTGGTATTTGATTGAGATTCAAATTGCTTTCTGAATGCACTGCAAAAGACTTGTGTAGCAAAGAGAATAAAAGATAGATTGACAGAATTTCAAGCATTGCAAACTACCAATTGTTGTTATAGTAATCTGTGTTTGGAACATTGGCCTTAATATAAAGCAATGTACCAAAAATGTTTTTATTCATGTCTGAGGATCAGATACAGAATACTAAATAATCTGGTTTTGTGCAGCATTTGTCTGGCTATGAAAAACATGTTCCAGGATTAATACCCAATTTTATGCTCACTCTGTTCATAGGCCATAGCAATTATGGTCACTTTACCTTTGAGCTTCCTTTTCCTTGTGTGTTTATTACTCTTATCTTTGCCAGTATGTAGGTATATACATGTTTTGTCTTGTATCTTTATGTCTACAACCTTTGTACAATATGCAATGTACAAGCACTTTTGAACCATTTTCTTTTACTCGACACTGTAAATAATGTATACAGTATATAAGAAAAGTTTCAAAATGACAATCCACCTTTTGCAAACAAACTAGTAGATGTAACAGCATTGGTATTATGATCAATGTGCATATGCTAGTTTTTTGCAATGAAGCTTGCAGAGGATTGCACTCATAATCAGTACATTGCATTTCATTGCATTGCAGGCTCATGCAAAGTCTGCCCCCTCCACCCTCAGATCTGTTCAGTGGTATGGACCCACTGAAGAAAGTCACATCAAACTACTGGAGGGGGAGAGCAGGTAAGAGGAGAGATTAGCTGGCACTGTGCATAGTTCTTCTGTCGCTGTGGCAGATTTGTCTTACAGCAATAATTTGTTTACATGCCAATGCCACCACACTTCTGTTGACTTGTTGATGTAATACTGAAGACGAATCTGCTTGGCTTAATATAGGAATTTTGATGAGAATGCTATATATACCCTGATAGTGTTAATGTTTGAAACACAGGGCCAGATCCACAGATAATTAGATGGGCGCAGCGTATCAGAGATACGCTACGCTGCCGTACCTTACCTGGCGGATCTTCGAATCCTCAAAGAATTTGCGCCTTAAGTTACGGTGGCGTAGTGTATTTCTAGCGGCGGAAATCAAATCGGCGGGTAGGGGGCGTGATTCATTTAAATGAAGCGCGTCCCCACGCCGAATGAACTGCGCATGCGTCGTTCTGAAATTTCCCGCCGTGCATTGCGCTAAATGATGTCGCTAGGACGTCATTTTTTTAACTTAGACGTGAGTTACGTCCATCCCTATTCACGGACGACTTACGCAAAAAAAAAAATTCAAATTTCGATGCGGGAACGACGGCCATACTTAACATGGCAAGTCTATCTATACGCCGCAAAATACCAGCTTTAACTATACGCCGGAAAAAGCCGACTACAGACGACATTAGAAAATGCGATGGCCGCGCGTACGTTCGTGGATCGTCGTAAATCGATAATTTGCATACCCGACATGGAAAACGACATGAACGCCACCCAGCGGACGCCAAAGTATTGCATCTTAGATCCGAAGGCGTACGAAGACGTACACCTGTCGGATCTAACCCAGAAGCCGTCGTATCTTGTTTTGAGGATTCAAAACAACGATACGACGCGGGAAATTTGAAAGTACGCCGGCGTATCAGTAGATACGCCGGCGTACTTGCTCTGTGGATCTGCCCCACAGGATTTTATAAATGTTAGTGAAAAATCTTTTGCAAAAATTGTATATAATACCAATGTTTTATAAGAATATATGTTCCTTGTGTTTTGTAGAACATACCGAAACCTCAAACATCCTTCATAAGTTACTTTTTAACTTTTATTGATCTATCCATTTGAGATGTAGATTCTCAGTAATTCATATGGAGACCAAAACATGATCTAAGGTTAGGTTCATGTCTGTGCTGGTGCTGGAAGGTGTGTAAATCGCAACACCGGCAGGCAATGGCCTAAAAAAGGTGCTGCCATTGAAAGGGTGCCATTAACTCTTAATGGCACCCCCACGCACTGAATTTAAAGACGATGAAGATACGTTTAAAAAGAGGGGGATATTTTTGTTGGATTAGTAATTGAGAAAAGTGTAAAGCTGGATGCAAAAATAAGGGATTCATTTGCCCAATTTAAATTAAAAGTTGACTTGAGGAAGTGGCCGTTTCTGTGGACTGCTGAAAGTAATTTTGGGAGACTCCATTGCTATATATAATAGTACGTGTAACATAGGGCACCCTGCCTAGCTCCCTGTTGTAAACCCACTGAAGAAGTTTTGAAGCCTTTTAGGGATTTATGGGAAAGTTGTATAAGGTTTAAGTATTTGTATAAAAGTAAAGCCCATATCCCAGGAGGTTGAGTATACAGAACAGATACTCCCAAGTAAGACTGTTGGATGCTTTTTGTAAGTTGGAAGGTAGAAGCATGGCTTTTCTATGCAGAGTCCCAGTTAAAATGTATTGCGGATAATAGTGCCAAAGTTGGATGAGTCTGATGAGATGCTTGGGGAATGTTCTAGAAATTAATTTAATGTAATTGCTAAGGCCTTTGCTAGAATCCTGAGATCACATCCTGGCACCTCTTTAAACTTACTGAGGACTACAAAACACTAACCAAGTTCTGATAAGACTACAGTCATAAGAATAAACATTTGAGATTATGTACTAATAATCTTTTTCTTTTTCAGATTATTGAGCTCATTACTACTCCTTTAGATTAATAACCATTACCTTAACACGTGTTATTTTCCTTTCTCCTTTACCACTTACCATACATTCAGAACTATGGTAATTGAACAACTCAAATTACTGAGTTAATTACCATAAGACCTACAATACTAATGATACAGATAGAATGTAGAATAAGATGTTCTGCCTCCTTTGTAACCTACTTTGTATTGTAATATATTCTCTTTATTATTTCTTTACAGTTTTGTTCAAGATAAAAACTGTTGTATACATTATATGCTTCAATTTGTATGCTTCAATTTCTATAATAAATCTTTATTGAGAAAAAAAAAGAATCCTGAGTTACAATTATTCAAGAAAATCAACCTGTAGTTACTGCAGTAGGAACTATTCCTGGCTTGGGTTTTACACTTGAAAGCCATATTTTCTTCCAGATGGAAGTGGTCGCCATCCCACAAGTGGCTAAAGCAGGTTGTAAAATGAGGTCTAGTAGATACATTCTTATAATAGCCATTAGGAGAGATGACGTGAACAGGTGATTTGGCTAATTTAATGAATTTTCTGACTTTGGTTATTTCTTGTGAAGTTTTGTTCTATTAGCATTGTGTTGTTCTAATTTAGGCAAGTCAATATTTTCAAAACACTTTTCAAAACTGGTCTAATGGGGACTAAGGTTACCTGTAAAATTTTCCATAGCAATTGGAAAATTCCTGCAGCATAAAATCTGGTGTTTGTGATATTTTCCTGTTTAGACAGTTTGATATTGGGAACTGCTTGCAGTTTTACCCTAGGATTAAGTTTATATGACTGTAGAATCTGGTTTATCTCCTGGGGTGAAAAATACTTGACTGGACTATCCCAGGTATTTCTAAGCCCTAGTAGTTAAGCATAAGTTAAGTTCCATGTGTAGTTTTTCTATTATAGGGTAACAATTATGTTTGTGTTTTGGCTGAATATCATGCTATTCTCTGTTTGTTATTTTTCTGTTCAATTAGTTAATTATTGAACATAGCTAAATGAGGAGTCCCCATATAGTGGATGTATGTGCTGACCAGCTGGTAGCGAGAGATGTGTTCTTAAACTTATTTTTGTTAAAGTAAGTTTTAATTTAATGGGCTATATCAAACCAGGTTGAATCATTGCCACGTATGGGTCTGATTATGGGTTTTGGGGGGATGTAAATTATTTTTCTGCATTTTTTGCTTTTGGATGTACTGCAGCAAAACGTAACATTTAGAAAACAAAAAATACGGTAATTGAAATTGTGGTAATTTACATTTCCCTGCTGGCCAAATTGATATTAAAGTTTCCACTCCAATTTACTTTAATAGGGTTTGGAGTAGGCATTCAAGCTTCAGCTAGGTTTGGCGAACAACCCACCAATCTGGGCCTAGGGCATTCACCGATAACTAGGTAGAATGTACTGAAGGAAGCTTGGGAGGAACATCTGGGAGAGGAGGGGCTGAAACGAAGATTATAGAAATTTGAAATAAAAACAAAAAAACATAGGAGAGGTGGTTAAAATAACAATGAAGTAAGACTGGGAAAACTACAATGATTTGTAAGAAATCTATTTAGTAATAACACAATGCCCAAAATGATGTGTCCCATGGGCAAAACTCACTTCTAGAAACTGTAGAAGATTTACCCCTAGAAGGGTTACTTTAGGTGGGTAATTTTTACCCCTTCCCCAGCACTATTGTTTTAAAATATATAAAACACTAGAAACATATAAAATTCCTGAGCTTAAATCTAGACGAAGGAGGAAGGTGCAAGGGCAGTGAGCCCCCCTTGGTATTCCACCCCATCACAAGAGGGAGAGGAGAATTCCTCCTCTTCACCCTACATCCCCATAGCTGACGATAAGCATATAACAAATTCTTGAACTCTGAACCCACTTTTTCCAGACCTAAAGTTCTGTAGCTTAAAAGCCCATCCAATAAGCTCTTAAGAACCATGGGGTCTAGAAGTCCATGCAGCCAAAGGTGTCTATATGGGTGAAGTGAACTCCTGCGCTGTCTAGAGTGAGGGGACAAGTGAAAAGTGGGGATACTGCTGCAAATAAAAAAGAGGTCTACCTCGATAGACAAAAAGTGATAATTGTAACAAGTGAAATATTTGCGCTGTAAAGTGTTATACAAATTAATGTGTGTGTGCATATAACCACATACATATACAAGTACAAAAAATGGGTGGGGAAAATCCAAAAAAGGGGAGAGTGACACTAATATACCAGTAAACAATATTGTTGAATAGTCATTAATCGAGGGCACAGTGCTGAAGAGGTCCAGGTACAACAAAATCCAACCATGTAGGGGTGCAGTTCATCAATACTTTATCCAATCAATAACGTTGTGAAGTGAAAAATGTTGAAAAACACAACAATAAAAATAAAGTATAAAAATAAAAATAGAAATAAAAATAAATATAAAAATAAAAATAAAAATAGGAATAAGGGTCAAAGTATTTCAGAAGAAGGAGGCCTTGTATCCAAAAAGGGTGAAAGATAGAGAGTGAGCCGTAACCAAGATCTCATATATGCACCTCTAGTGATCCCAGCAGCTCACCTCTAATCTGGCAAGCTGGATTAAATCAGCCTGATCCTGATGGGTGTGGTCCGTTGTTGAATATCACATACGGGTCTCCATAAAGTGTATTACATGAAAAAGTAAAAGGAGTAGAAACCAAATGGTGTGATAACGTCACAGAGAGGGATAGCAATGTCTTCTGATTTAAACCAGTGGAGATGCACTCACATGTGGGTGAAAAAACTGGGGCTCTTATCCACGAACGCCGAGCTCGTCAGTCCCTCCTTCCTCTCCCTTACTGATTCTCCAGGGTTAGGAGTCCCGTGTCCCCAATGGTTCACAAATCGGCTCTTGTTATGTATGAGGATCTCGGTGGCGTATGTGGGGTAAGAGAGAAGGACAAGCCTGATCGTGTGATATCATCAACAATAAACAAAAAAACCCCCAGGAATGCCCAGATAGTAATGCACTCACATGAACAATATAACATAAAAGACCTTCCTCCACGAGTGCGGACTCGCAATAAATCTGTGCCTCCAACACTTCCCCTCTATCTGTGGCTCAGTCCGGACACTCAGATGTGGCAGTCATACATGGGGGGAAGTGGAATAAACAACCACAGCATAGCCCAGTCAGACGTGAAAAGTTTATTTTAAAAGCACTTAAAAACTCACATTTAAAATCGAAATTGCTGCATCAATCCGACGAGTGGCGAACTCGTATATCCAGTGGTCGGATGCTGGAGTGTGTCAAGCCCTCCAATCCCGACGCGTATCGTCAACATGTGACTTCATCAGGGGATGATGTAGGGGACACACTAACAGATATTTATAGTCTGTGAAATTGGGCGGCCATTTTGTAGAAGCCCATGTATCTCAATGGGGACAGAGATTATTTCAACCCACCTGCGCCATGTTGTTGGTTATATTCAATACTGTCCACATACAGGGAACCCGACGAATGCATCCACAGTATTGTCAGTCCCTACAGTGCAGGCAGGCAGATGGTGTGCCAAGGGCACAAAGAACCTATTACCAATGAAATATACAGAACGGGAAAGAGAATTAGGAACTCGAAAAGATAAGGAGAGGGGGGGTGGGGGGAACGGAGGACGAGGGAATCCCCCTGGTGGCAGAGAATGGTATTGGAAACTGAAAACACAGACTGGGACGTAAGAGGCACTCGTGACAGAGCAAGCTCTCTTCAGTGCATGTTGCCAATAATTAGAAGACCTGGAAAGAGCATCTGGGGGACATATAGATATATATAATCCTGGAAGTGAGACGGTATACCATAGACAAAAGGATCCCACAGGGCACAGGTGTCTATCTGTAAGGTATAAAGAGGCAGACATCTCTCTTCTCATCTGTTGCCACAGATAGATCAGTAATAGGGGTATACATACTTGGGATGTAGAATACCCAGCAGTCTGGATAATGTTAGTCCACTGGTGAAAAAAATATATATAAAAAAAAAAAAAAAATAATAAAAATAAAGAACAAACAAAAAATGGGCATGGGTGGGGAGGGGGGTGGGGAGGGGGGGAGGGGAACAGGGCCTAGGTGACTGAGCCCAATGGGCAATGTCAACTTGCCACACACAGATAGTGCAATGGGTCCCAACAGTCTGGAGGTATAAATGGATGTGTCATGTGTCCCAGGGGATGATTGCATATAGAGTGGCACATGGGAGCTAGGTCGCAGTAACCAAGCATAGGGAATGGGGGGGGGGGGAAAAAAAAAGGAAAAGACGCGGAAACAGAGTTGCATAGAGAACAACAGAGAGCTGGTGACTGATTGAAAAAATGATAGGGTCTAACCCGAACTAGAACATGATCGGGCATGGCGCACTAGAGCATCCAACGCACGGCCACACAGCATCTAGGTCATACATGCATCACAAGAAACAGGAGACAGCTTAAATCAGAAGTCACTAAGGAAACAATTCAGGTCGAATTCGATGTTTAAACCCTTGGGTGTGAAAGTGTCCATCGAGAAGATGTATTTGGACTCGATTTGACTAAGTGATCTCACTTTGTGGCCACCTCGCCAGGGTCTAGAATATGGTACTATCCCCCAAAATTTCAAGTGTGTGGGGTCATTTTGGTGTACTTCGGCAAAGTGACGGGATACACTGTGTTTGGGAAAACCGCATTCTATGTTTTTGACATGCTCCTTAATGCGGATCCTCAGGAGCCTTTTAGTGCGCCCAATGTACTGAAGGCCGCAGCTGCATTCCAAACAGTATACCGCACCTTCCGTATTGCACCCAATAAATTCTCTGACCTCGTATTGGGTCCCATTACTATTGGACTGGAACTTAGTTACTTTCTGATTGGGTTTATTGGTATGGATGCATGAATAGCATCTTTTGCAAGGATAAAACCCTTTGCCCGTAAAGAAGGAAAATGCTTTTCTAGGGGGATCAATCACGTTCTTAACCAGTTGGTCACGTAAAGTAGGTGCTCTGGTGTATATAAACCTCGGTCTATTAGGCAAGATCTCCTTAAGGCCCGGGTCTGACTTTAGGATGTGCCAATGGCGTGCGATGATCTTCTCTACTTTTCTATGCTGTACATTGAATCCTAGAATAATGGGGACCTGATCTTTCTTAATGATAGGCTTAGGAGTCTCCAAAAGCTGACTTCTCGGTAGCTCAGATACTTCTCTTATTTTATCTTGGATGAAGGTTACTTCATAACCCTTCTCTATGAACCTTTCACCTATTTTGTTGGCCTGGGTCTGGAATTCCTCAGTGGTCGTGCAGTTTCGTCGTAGGCGTACCATTTGGCCTTTGGGTATGTTAAAAAGCCAGTTCTTGTGATGGCAGCTGGTGATGGGGAGATAACTGTTCCGATCTACGTTTTTGAAGAAAGTTCTAGTGGTGAACACATTGTTGGTCCGGCTGATTTCTAAGTCTAGAAACGGTATCGTGTTCTCTTCAATTTGCCAGGTCAATAAGATATTTTCGTAGTTGTCGTTTAATTTTTCAAAAAACAATATGAGTGACTGGCGGTCACCCTTCCATAAAACGAAAATATCGTCTATGTATCTTTTATACATTAGAAGATCTGGTGGAGCATCAGAAAAAACGGACTCTTCCTCCCACTTGGACATAAACAGTCCTGCTACGCTAGGTGCAAACTTTGCCCCCATTGCGACCCCGGTTCTTTGTAGGTAATATTGATTACTGTACCAGAAGTGACTATGCTTGAGGCAAAAGTCCAGGCATTTGATCAAATATTTCCTTTGGAGGCATGGGAGCTTGGTGTATTGGCGAAGGCCCCATTTTGTGGCATCACAAGCTAGATGGTGAGGGATGATAGTATATAAGGAGGATACGTCCGCCGTCGCCATCAGAAGTGGTCCATTATTACCTCTACCATCTAGAAGTCTCAGCATTTCTTTCGTGTCTTTAAGGTACGCACGTGTTTTCTGCACGGCCGGCTGTAAGTATCGGTCGACATATTGGCCAAGTCTGGCTGTTAAAGACTCAATCCCGTTCACTATAGGGCGAAATGGGGGGGTAACTATGTCCTTATGAATTTTAGGCAGCGCGTAGATAATGGGGGTTCTACAGGCCTCTGGGACAAGATATTTGGCCTCCCTTTTATCTAGAATATTCTTCCTAATGCCTAATTGAACTACTTGTTCTAGCTCTTTTTTCCATTTAAAAATGGGATTTTTGGATAGCACACTGTATGTGTCAGGATCTTCTAGCAATTTCATCATCCCTATGTGATATTGTTCAGTGGTTAGAATGACAATTCCTCCTCCCTTGTCTGAGGGTCTGATCACGAGATCTTTCCTTTTAGTAAGTCTGCTAATACCAGTTTTCATAGAAATAGGTTCTTCCACTTTTTTGATATTTAAATTCTTAATTTCCTCAGTTACCATTTGTTTAAAAACCTCAATATGTTTCCCATCTTTCAATTTAGGGTTGAAGGTCGATCTATTCCTCAAATGGCTGTGCACCACCTGCTGATTATCCCTCGTCTGGGTCACAAAGGGTTTCTCTAACATATATTTCTTTATATTTAGTTTCCGAACATATTTCTGTATGCCAATGTAGGTTTGGAATTTATCCAAATTCTTCACTGGTGCATATTTCAGACCCTTGTCCAGTACTAGGATTTCTTCAGTGGTAAGTGGTGTGTCAGTGAGGTTAAAGATCCCTTCGCCCATTAGTCTCTTCTTCTGTTTTCTCTTCCCTGCTCGGCAGCCTCTTTTCTTATAGGACTTTTTTGCTTCCGTTCCTCCAGTTTCCTTGGGGGATGGTATACTGTCCCTCGATCTAAAAAAGTCGAAGGGTAATTGTATCCGTGTTCTTGACGTAAGTCTTGGTCTCTCCTTACGTCTCTGTGGGTATCACGTATGTCCCTCAAGGGGGCATAATAATTTTGGGTGTACACTGGACTTCTCTCTCTTGGTCTCATCTGAGATTGTGGATCATGCCTATAGTAGGCCTCTGAAGTTGGGGTTCTCCTGTACGGTGGTTCTCCGTGGTGTTGGTCTCTTCTATATTCTCTATTTTCGTGATATCCTCTAGGATAGTCCGGACTTCTTGTTTGGTAATAGGGTACATCTGGTGGTTCTCTATTGTCCCTTGGTCCCGGGTTTGCTTTATTCCAATTATTATGTGTTTTTTTATTTTTGTTTTTCCTTTTCGGTTTTTTCCAACCTTGCTGTGGGGTATGTTCATACGATTGGTGTTGCCTCCAAGTGGTATGAGGAGAGGCATTACTTGCATATCTCTGTCTTTCTTCACCATGCGGATCTCTTGGATAATCTTTCTTCCCTCCTACCCCTATGGTCCCACCCCAGAAGTGGCGGGATAGAGGTCGCCTGTGTCCTCGTTAGAGGTGGGGCTCCCCTTTCTGGCATGGAAAAAGTGGAGCTGGGGTCCGGGGGGCCTGGAGGTTTAGCTTTATTTTGCCATTTGAAAACCAGGTCGTTCTTATAGTCGTTGATGTCTCTCGTGTATTTCTTACTTTTTCTCAGTTTAACTTCCGAGTCTTTGATCACCAAATCTTTATTTAGTTGGGTGGTAAGACGTGTAAATTCCGCCGTATCTTTATGTGTATCTAATTGTGTTTTAAGAGTGGCTAGTATTGAGTCAATCTTGCGGAGCTTCTTCTGTTTCCTTTTGAGTAGGAGGTGTAAGAGCTCCATCCCTTTTAGATTGAAAAACCTGAACCATTCATCAATTGATTCCTGGTCACATAGGCCATCATTGGGGGGTACATCCCACCTAAGCCGTCTGGGTACAATGTTAGCTTTAATATACCGGTCAAAGGTGGTGATGTCCCACCAGGTGTTAATCTTCTTTTCTAGGCCGTGTCCTAATTTGCGTATTAAATGTTCAACATTACTGGTATTTTTAGGGGTATCTTCATCGTTGAACACGAGGTCTAAATCGACTTCTCGTTTTTCAACAAAGGTGAAAATATCCATGACTGCTGCTGGAGTGGTAAAGCAAGGTAAGTGAAATATGGGTGAAGTGAACTCCTGCGCTGTCTAGAGTGAGGGGACAAGTGAAAAGTGGGGATACTGCTGCAAATAAAAAAGAGGTCTACCTCGATAGACAAAAAGTGATAATTGTAACAAGTGAAATATTTGCGCTGTAAAGTGTTATACAAATTAATGTGTGTGTGCATATAACCACATACATATACAAGTACAAAAAATGGGTGGGGAAAATCCAAAAAAGGGGGAGTGACACTAATATACCAGTAAACAATATTGTTGAATAGTCATTAATCGAGGGCACAGTGCTGAAGAGGTCCAGGTACAACAAAATCCAACCATGTAGGGGTGCAGTTCATCAATACTTTATCCAATCAATAACGTTGTGAAGTGAAAAATGTTGAAAAACACAACAATAAAAATAAAGTATAAAAATAAAAATAGAAATAAAAATAAATATAAAAATAAAAATAGGAATAAGGGTCAAAGTATTTCAGAAGAAGGAGGCCTTGTATCCAAAAAGGGTGAAAGATAGAGAGTGAGCCGTAACCAAGATCTCATATATGCACCTCTAGTGATCCCAGCAGCTCACCTCTAATCTGGCAAGCTGGATTAAATCAGCCTGATCCTGATGGGTGTGGTCCGTTGTTGAATATCACATACGGGTCTCCATAAAGTGTATTACATGAAAAAGTAAAAGGAGTAGAAACCAAATGGTGTGATAACGTCACAGAGAGGGATAGCAATGTCTTCTGATTTAAACCAGTGGAGATGCACTCACATGTGGGTGAAAAAACTGGGGCTCTTATCCACGAACGCCGAGCTCGTCAGTCCCCAAAGGTGTCTATAGTCCTTGTTACTAAATGGTAGTAAATAGTGGGGAGAAATAATGACCAATTCACTGGAGAAAGCTAAGCTGGCTGAGTGAAATATGAAAACTGATTGATCAGTCCATTGGTTATATCTTGTTTAAGGGTATATTGACGTAATTATTTACATGGAATGACCTAATATTAAGAACCAATGGTAGCTACAAGCAGTGATCTAGAATTGTAAGTCAAGACGTTTAGGACAAGAGGTTTTTCTTTGTTGGTTATATCTATCCAAAGTTGGGAGTTTACAATATTGCTTTAGCAAGTCAGCACTGAAAGCATTCAAAGCTCAGGAAACTATAACATTACAACAGATTTAACTACATGTGCTGAGGCATTCAAACATGAACATTTGAAAAGGTTAACATGATGGCAGCAATAGAAAAGCTTCTGTAACATGTTGTGGTCATGCATCCAAACCAATGTTAAAAAGTATCATTAGCCAGGTATGTGTTCCTTCAAGTGGAGTTCTGTGGGTGTAAAAGTTGTTTGGGCACCTTGGTCATAATTATCCCGCTAATTATTTGAGAGATGTAAGACTTTTTGATATCAGGAGTATAATTTCTCCATCTCCCGTGGTAAAAAAAAGTGGGTCTTGCCTTTGTAATAGAAGCCTGAATGGATACGTCCACCTGTATTTAACGTGGAAGAGGTTGTAAAACTGGTTTAGAGGATCTCCTTGAAACCAATGAATAATATCTAAGATAATTTGAATATTATGCTCTTGTATTTTTAAACTGTGGTGATGTCTCGTAGGTTTCATGATTGGCAGAAGCGATGTGACTTTCAAGTCACATCCTTAGGAGTACCACACTGCAGCACTGTTTAGAGCTTGTCCTCCATCCTACAAATGCACTCCCCATGTGTCTTATTTTTGTAAATATATTTGCTACTGATTTTTATTGTACTTATGGTTCTCATTTCTACATTTGTTTTATATCACACAACTGGTCTATTATGGTGGCAAATTATTTGGGAACATTGCATGGCTATTAAACCCCCTAACCCCCTATGTATTTTTACATTCATATAGTGACATTTTTCCTGCTAAATACTTCACAGTACATATCTGGTAAAGTAATTTCAAATTGTCTTTCACAACTGGCTGGGACAATGTGGAAATTACTCACACATTTCTGTCCTTCATCTGCTTCCTCTGCTTCCTTGCTAACTATGTTCTCATGATTAGCCAAGTATTGAAAGCTGAACTCTGGGCACACAAATTCCTTTAAATTTAATCCTCAATAGCCACAAATGTGATACCTCCACTTTTTGTGCACCAAATAATTACCTTGAGAAGTACTGGTGAGATTATCGCTGTGCTGCACATAGCCTGTGCAGAGAACATTGCTGAGGGAAGGACCCAAATTATTAACCCTAGGAGGAGGGGGGATACAAGACCAGTCATCCTGCACAAGGAGAGAATGCAGAAGTGACCAGTCTTAATACAGGAAGCTTCTGCACAGAGGCAGAGTCTCATGCCCTATACACACAATCAGGATTCCCGGCAGTAAAAAATCCGCCGGGAGTCCCGGGAGGAAAACCGAGAACCTGCTCAGTCACTTTCCCCGTGTACTCACCAGAGATTTTCCCATCGGGAAAACTGCGGTGAGAGCTTTGGCCAGGAATCCTGGCCGTGTGTATGCTCCACCGCACTGTTTCTCATAGGGAAACTGCCGGGAAAAAGACCGCCGGGAATCGCGGCAGGAAAAAGGAGAACATTTTCTCCTTTTTCCTGCCGCGATTCCCGACAGTTTTCCTGACGGGAAAACTTCCATGGAGCATACACACGGACAGTTTTCCTGGCCAAAAGCTGTCATGGCTTTTCCCGATGGGAAAACTGGCCGTGTGTACGAGGCATCACATTGGATTACTGCACAAATCTGAAAGAAATACTCAAAGCACACCAGGATTCAAGAAACAACATATAATACTGTACTTATTGTAATAAGCTGATACCTGATTATTCTGGAGTTCAGCTTTAAAACATTTTGAACTGTCCTTAAAGGCTAAGTTCACCTTTGTTCACCTTCTTTTTTTTGGTCTAAATTTCAGCTCCCCTATGTACCAATATAGCATTGTACTTCTTTTTTGCATTAGTCAATGTCCCTGGTCACTGCCACACCAGTTATATGATGCTATACTTCACTGGTGACAGTATGTAAAACAAATATATTGGGAAATAAATGTTTTACATTTTTCTTCATTCTCCAAACCATTGTGGCAAAAATTACAACTTCAAAAAACATACGACTTACTAAATACCTCGGACTATCTACTTTCTAAAAAGGGGTAATTTGGAGAATATTTGTATTGTCCTGGTGTTTTCGGGCCACAAGAAATGAAAATGGCCGTCCGTACATCAGGATTAATCAATTTTCAGATATACAGTATATATGATAGTTTGTGGACTCTAACTATAACTTTCACACAGACTAAATCATAAACACTGATTTGGGTTATTTTCACCAAGGGAATATAGCAGAATACAGTTTGGCCTAAACCTATGAAGAAAGAATATTTATTTTCAAAATGTTATAACAGAAACAAAGAAAAACAACTTTTTCAAAATATGTGTGAAAAAAATAGTAAATATTTAATATGGGTACATTGTTGCATGACCGCGCAATTGTCATTCAAAATGTGAAAGTGCTAATAGCTGTAAATTGGCCTGGGCAGGAAGGGGGTAAAAGTGCCTGGTATTGAAGTGGCATGATCTGTCATATTTTCAGTATCAATGCCAACATTTCTCGATTACTGCCAGTATATGCATACTTTTGAGCACAACTGTATTATATTTATAAATAACAAAAAAATAGCGCTAATAAAAAATAAAGAATGTGTCCCTCATTTTGGTCTTATCTATATGGTTGTATATAAAATGCACTATTTATTCATCAAAAAGTGTTTTTCACAGTGCTAAACCTTTCATTTAATTTCCAAATTGTGGCATTTGTAAATTTCAAATGCCAGTATTAAGGAATGGTAATAGTAATGGTAAAAAAGCACTTGTGGGTTTAACCAATCATTTTTTTCTGTACAATTCTCCTTTAAGGGGGTCGTGGCAGCAGGTGTGTTCTATTCCAACATACTTTTGCTAATAGATGTCCCTCATTCCCATCTCAGAAAGTTGGAAGGTATGTTATTTGTATTATTATTATTATTACACAGGATTTATATATATATATATAGTTTGCGCAGTGCTTTACAACAGTAGGGCAGACAGCACAGTTACAATACAATTCAATACAGGAGGAATCAGAGGGCCCTGGTCATTAAACCTTAAAATATTTGTTACACTTTTATTTGTTACACTTTTGCACACAACTAACATCTGTGTTTTGTGACTAGTGAATATACCAGCTTACATTTAGTGCATATACTCATTTTTACAGGGAATATTTCCGAATTAAAGGTGTACATAAAGCCATTTTTTTTAAGTTTTTTTTTTTTTTGGGGGTCCCTATTTGGGAGATTTACCTTCACTATTGGTCCTAGTGACTATAGTCTGATACAGTGATGGGAAATCAGTATTTTTAATCACAGAAACACTTGTTCCAATGACGACTGCCTAAGAGGAGGACTCTCCACATTTTGAAGAGATCTCCTCTTACTCCAGCTAAATATATGAATTCCACAAAATCCAAATTGTGGCTGAGAACAGTAACATTTTCCTGAACTGAATATGACTTTTGTTTTATATTCAGTCAGGAATCCTGTAATGCAAGTGTAGCACCCCCTTACTTTCAGTATGGGCGCTACGTTAAAGTTAGTGGGGAATGGGAGAGTTACTTTGCTCCCATTCACAATTTGCTAAATTTGGGCTGCTGTCATTCCTGAACTGTCCTGTAGGTCAGTCTGCGCTCCAGGGGTGTCGTTTCCACCTCTGGGCGACAGGTGGCGCTAGAGGGGTTCTGGCAGAGCCACGTTTCCCCAGCAGCCAATTAAAGGAGTTTTCCCTCGCGGGGCATGCTGGGGGAGCGTATATCTGTGGCAGACGCCATTTTGTGGGGTTGTTCGCGGGTTCCAGGTGCGGCACCCACCTTTAGGGTGTGCGCATCCAACGGACCCCGGCGATGGCATACCAGGCCGGGGTCGCACACTACGCAGAGCTCCATGTTGCTGAAAGGGGCCCCAGTGATTTACTGGGTCCCCAGCTCTATTGAAGAGATCCCAGTCTGGGTGCCGTTCGATGGGGGGTCGGCTTGAGGAGAACCCGGAGACAGGTTGTCCAACAGGGCTTGAACGAACCATCGGGGATCTGGTGACCAGGACACTGACAGGTACACTTCAACTGTCACCTGGTGACCCTTACTTAATATACTGGGAGGATTCGCTTAATTTGTTCAGCTCATTTAAGTACTAGGCCTGTGGCAGAGGTCCCTAGAGCCGGGTCTGTGGCAGAGGCCTGTTCCTCCCAGCAATCTAAAGTGACACTTCGGCTGCCAGGCTCGTGGCAGAAGTCTGTCCGGGGGCACTTCACCCACTCTGGCTAGAGTGGCGACAAACTAACTATTACTACTGTGCTGTTGAGAGCAGGATTGCTCCTTTCATATCCAGGCCTGATACCGCAAAGTTCTCTATCGCTTCATCAACCTTTCCTTCCTACCTCATGTTGATGTTGGCTATGTTGGGCCGAAAAAAAAGCATTTGAAAACCTTCATTTATTGACTGGACATTCGCTCACTACTCCACTCTACTCTACTCATCAACTACACCCCTAGACAACACTGAGAGGTAACTTAATCGGCCGATCCCAACAACAATCAGCGGCTCCTTCGGGGGTAGCGCTACACAAGTATTTCTATTGATGACTTATTTAAACAACTAAATATCCTGCAGTTTCTTTAAAATCATATGCAACTATAGTGTGCTTCTAAATATGACCTAGATTATTCTCTCTGACAAAGATATGATTTGACAGCATATGAAAAGCCCAGACAAGTAAACCTGCAGGACAGAAGTCCTAGTCAGCAAAATGCTCCATTTTTAAGCAGGCAGAATCCAATATAATGACACTGCCCTTACTATGTGCAATATTTTTTTTACAGCTAAAGTACCAGATGCCAGACATACCTCATAAACTGGACTAGGGGCCCTGTAGTTTTACGGCAAAATAGAGACATTTTAGCTGGGAATTGCAAAATGTTGTCAGGAAAAGGATTTGGTATTTCCCAATACATCCTGTCCAAGTAGCTGCATTCAGTGTATGATATGGGCTGTGTTAGGTCTCATGCACATACAATAAACACTAACACCAGAAAAATATTTGCTTTGTATTGTGTTCTACATGAAAGGGAGTGTGGATTGAGCCATATGGTCTAATGTATTGCTGCACTTGGATTCATTTGAATTGTCTCACTGGTGGAACCATCTGTCAGTGAAACTGTTCAGTGCCAGAAGGACCCTGGGATTGAGGTTTGACATACACTGCCTGCGTGATAAAGTATTAAAGCTTACTTATACCCTCACCACCATTGTACTTAGTGTACATTACCCTCCCAAGTAAAAGTCAGAATGCTGTGTCTAAATTTAAATGGGCATTTTCTAGTCCATAATAGGAGATCAATTAAGAGTATGTTATTAGTACTTTCCTTTCCTGATGTACTTAGAAATCAGCCTTGTGTTGTCCTCGCATTTGCAAATGACACATAGTAACCTCCTTGCAGGCTTTTTACAACAGTCTCAAAAATCATGTAGGACAGAACTATTTAGAGGTAGGCCAGACCCATCTGCCCGAAATCCACAAATTCCTGAAGAAATTATCTGATGAGGCAAATTCTCATCCTAGGGGAGATTCAGTTACAAAACTAAAAGCAAAGATTTTACGAGGACACCTTTCAATTCCATTTAGGAATCATAAAAAAAATCTTTAAAAATTACTAATTAATTGAACTTTCAGTAGCTTTACAAGTCTTCATGAATAAATTCCAAAAATTTTACAACATAAAGCAACCATGTGCATTTTTAAAAAAAAGCTGTACCCTTTATCCTTACTAAATACTTTGCAAACTCCAGTAAAGTGATTGTGCCTAGGCTTAGACGATGTCATCACCTGGTGTGACTGAATGTACAAGTAGGCTTCTATAATCTCCTGTGCGGCTGTTTCTTATAGCCAACCAACTCTAATATAATACAATGGCAATTCCTTGATTGGAAGCACCCTAACAGGAGCTTGCATTTTATTAGTCAGCCACGTCAGCCACTAGCAAAAGGAGGTCCAAAGCTGACCTTGAAAGATTCTGAAGATAGGTAATTGACAGTGAGGGTCTGTTAACCTTCCCATATTTATCACACAGATATGAACATGTGTATATCATGTCAACTTCAAAAGCACGTAATTACCTAATTTACTGGCATAGGATGAATTAAGATTCAGAAGGTTCTAGTTTGTCACATATAATCAAGAAAAATAACATGTTGCTTGAGGCTGGGTTCACACTTATGCAAATTGCATGAGGTTTTAGGAGTCCCTATCATCAGGTGTCACAGTCAAAGTTCCCCCTAACATCAACTGTCCCCATTACAGTGCCCCCTTACATCAGTTGTCCCCCATCAGAATGCCCCTTTATATCAGGTAGGGCAATCAGAGTACCCCTTATATAAGGCATTAAAGTGCTACCTTACATCATAAGTCCCCATCAGAGTGCACTCTTGGAGCAACTGCTCCAATCACAGTGCCCCTGTACCACTCAGCACCAAGCAGGCGTACACATTTGACTTATGTGCTCCTGTGAATGTTGGTGGCGGGGAACACACATGACATTATTGGTTGTTAGGATGCTGGCGGTCTTAACAAATAACTACGGCATATAAGATGGGAGGGACCTATGCTTGGGATTAGGGACTGGGTATTGGCTGGCTGGCAGTGGATGAACCAGAGACTCAGAGACCTTAGGAGTTAGTGATTCGGCCCTGGTGGCTGCTGTGGGGCCTGAAGGTGAAAAAGGGGCAAGATAGTGGGGTTTTTGAGATAAATTACACATAGAAAATCAATGTGAATGTTAAGAGAAAACAAATCCATCACTGTATTATTAAATATTGTAGAGGTTGCTGCTGACACTGATCCTATACCCTGTGACATTTCCAGGCAAGAAGAGCTGACTTCGGACACAGGAGCAGACTTTGCAAATATTATTATTAGTTACAGATCCAACTTTGCAGGCTGTGCAGCAAGAAGGATTTATTTAGCTGTTTTAGCAGTGTAGATTTATTGCCTTCAACGCTTCTGGTCATACCTGCCGGCTGCCAGCACTGAAATTAACCATGTGTGTGCAATCTTCCTCAGCCTGTATAGATCCCAGAGTGTCTCCACAGCTAAAAACTGTCAAGACAGTTTTTTTTAGTACTGAAAAAAGCCACAGTTTAAAAACCTTAGTATTAAGGTCATAGAGTAATTATGTGCTAGAAATTATGCCATTACAAAAAAAAAGTTGTTATGGTTAATATCATCCTGCTGCAACTCTGCTGCTGTCTGTGCTTGATTTAGACATACTTTATGTTACGATCAATGGGGAGGTTGCTGGGTGACTCCATCAAAATGTTTTTATAGGGCCCAATGATCTGTAGTAATGCTTCTGCTCATTTGACACTAACAAAAAACAGCTTGGGGGATCAGATTGATTCTAGCTGTGATGGTTTGTTTCCAGGATTTCTAGAGGCAAATGTAGCAGAGGAAGAGGCTTGCTTAAAGCTTAAAAAGCAATTGGTCCAGATGGTATTCATCACAGAATTCTAAGAAAACTTTAAGGTATGGTTGCTGAAGTAGTAAACTAATCTTTAGAATCAAGTTCCTCATGGAAAGCTAGTAATATTGTACCGGTCTACAAGAACTGTAGTAAAGAAGAACCTGGCAAACACAGGCCAGTGAGTTTAACATCTGTAGTAGTAAAGTTAGTAGGATCTTATTTTGCACAGGTGAGTTGATCAGTTTCACTACCTTAGTAATTAACACAGTCGTTACATCTGAGGGAATCCTGAAAACATGATCTGTTGGGGTACCTTAAGAACTGGAGTTGAGAAACACTGGTCTAGAGCACTGTGCATTACAGGCCTCCTCAGACCACCGTCTTGAGCAATGTTTCTCAACTCCAGCCCTCAACAGGTCATGTTTTCAAGATTTCCCTCAGATGGAACGGCTGTGGTAACACGAAAGCTAAAAATGTATTAAAGACACTCAATTTGCTGGACCCAAAGCAGCATGGCTCTACTGAGGGCATGTTGGACTAATCTGACATTTTTAGTCTTAGGCCCCGTACACACGAGAGGATTATCCGCTGGAAACGGTCCTCCGGACCGTTCCCGTGGATAAATCCTCTGGCGGATTTTGATCTGATGAATCCGCCAGAGGATAAATCCGCCAGACAAATCCGGACCGTTTCCGCGGATAAATCCTCTCGTGTGTACTAGGCCTAAGCCTCTCATTTGAAATCTATTTATTTTGTTTTCATACCTTGAAAGTCTACCTCTTGTTCTAAAAGTCAGTAGCCAAAGAGTTGATTTACCAAAGATAAATAGACTATTTGCTTTGCAAGGGGAGCTGCATTTTGTAAAGGAATTTTGCTCAGCGCTTAGTCAATGAGGTGAAACATTGTTGACTTCCATCATCCAATCATGTGCAAGTAAAAATGTGGCTTTGGCACAAACCTAATTCTATACTCAGACAAAGAAGCTAAAGAAAACCCAACCCTTACTTCCGCAGAAAAAAAATCAAACTTGGGACAGGCTTGATGGACCTTTTTGTTGATACTATTTTTGTTTCTGAAAACAGATCATACACCTCTAAACTATTTAAACATCTTTGTTTAGCAACAGTATGTTATGTTGGCATACTTCTGTTGGACAACATTGCCAGCTTTCAAGGAAACAGATGCAGGCTCCACCAGTTATTCAGTCACTCAAGCTTCAAAAATGAATTAAAATGTGTTGGTAAACCTACAGCTATGAAATCACATATGAAAACTCCAAAAACTTTACTTTTGATCCTTGGCCCTATTACAAATTAAACACATATATGTGGTATTTCTGCAATTGTCATTAAAAGTAGGAGAAATTATTTTGTAGTATTTTTGGTGTTGGTACAGGGTAATGACATAAAATTATACAACTAAAATAAAAAATAAATAAAAAAAGTGTAACTATTTTTGGCCAGATATCCATTAACATTTCCCACCAAATGCCAAATGAAAGCACAATCTGTTCTGAAAAATACAAGGTATAATCCACTTGAATACACTAATGCCCCGTACACACGATCGGAAATTCCATCAGCAAAAGTCCAACGTGAGCTTTTGAATGGAAATTCCAACCGTGTGTATGCTCCATCGGACTTTTGCTGTCGGAATTTCCGCCAACAAAAGATTGAGAGCTGGTTCTCAAATTTTCAGATGGAAAAAATTCCTATCGGAAAATTCAGATCGTCTGTAGCAATTCCAACGCGCAAAATTCCGACGCATGTTCGGAAACAATTCGACGCAAGCTCGGAAGCATTGAACTTAATTTTCTCAGCTCGTCGTAGTGTTGTATGTGACTGCGTTCTTGAGGGACGATGTGTGACTGTGTGTATGCAAGCCAAGCTTGAGCGGAATTCCGCCTAAAAATCCGACGGAAAATCCTATCGTGTACGCGGCATAAGTAGTTGTGATGATATGTACAGTTTTACTAACACATGTCAATGTTGCAAAATTTGACTTTTTTGTTAAGGTTTGTTTTGACCCTGGTCATGAAAGCATTGAGCAATGCAGCCCAACTTAGATGCAGAATCAGTCACCAGCTCACATTTTTACTTGTTATAGAAGCATAATAAACTTATACCCCACTGTACATGGTAATTGCAAATTTATTGAGAAAAAAACAATCACCTATGGGTGTACTATTTACAATGTTTTTTTTTTTTAGCACCACAAACTCTGAAAACCTGGCTGGGTGAGGAATATTAATTGCATATGTATATGCAGAGGTCTGGTAGCACACGAGATATATAATAACAGTAATGATACAGCAAACATTTAAACTATAGCAAGGAATATATTGCAAATTGGTGAACAGTAGAAAGAAATATACTATAAAAACAAGCAATGGGTTTAGAGAGCAACCTCTAGTAAACCCTATACTAGGGTAATCCTAACTATGGAGAGTTACACCATTCTAAGGGCTCGTACACACGATAGGTTAACCAGAGAACAACGGTCTGATGGACCGTTTTCATCGGTCAAAACCGATCGTGTGTGGGCCCCATAGGTTATTTAACCATCGGTTTAAAAAAAAGCCAACTAGCTTTAAATTTAACCGATGGATTCCTAACCGATAGGTCAAAACCGATCGTTGTAGGCACAACCATCGGTTAAAAATCCACGCATGCTCAGAATCAAGTCGACGCATGCTTGGAAGCACTGAACTTTGTTTTTTTCAGCACGTCGTTGTGTTTTACGTCACCGCGTTCTGACACGATCGTTTTTTTAACCGATGGTGTGTAGGCGCGACGGACCATCAGTCAGCGTCATCGGTTAACAGATGACAACGGTCCTTCAGACCGTTCTCATCGGATGGACTGATCGTGTGTACGAGGCTTGACAGTTTAGCAGTCGGTAATATACTCTTTTCTGCTGGCCAGCTTGTTGGGGCCCAACTGTTATGTCCACACACTCAGGATAATGGCCCTTTAAGCACTGATGATGACACTGACTCTGGTCTCTTTAAACCAGGGGTCTCAAACTGGTGGCCCTCCAGCTGTTGCAAAACTATGAGGTCCCATGAGGCATTGCAAGGCTGACAGCTACAAGCATGGCTCCCACAGGCAGAGGCATGATGGGACTCGTAGTTTTGTAACCAGTTTGAGACCCCTGCTTTAAACATTAATAAAGTCACTGGCTCTGTGATACTTGCAGGAAACACTACTCCTCTTTTGTCAAAGTGTAATGTATATTTGGGCAGTCTCACTTATTGTATTAGCAGGTGGTCTTCCTTTGCATACTGGGTGAAACACAGCCCATCTGTGTCTGGAGCGGGGGTGCAGGGGTGAGCTGTCTGTTAGCAGCCAAATGTGAAATCAGTCCTCTCAAAACAGCCTGGAAAACAGCAGGGAGCCAACTCTCTTCTACTGCTTTGTGGGATTTGTAGTTTACTCCTGCATGCTCCTCTAGCCAGCTCAGTCTGTTAGAACTACACCTCCTACAATCCTGTGTGCCTTCCTATTGGGTAGAGGGCAGACTCAACATTGGCTGTAAACAGCTCTAAAATAAGAGTCTCCTCCTGTAATTGTGCCTGTATAAAAGTCTCCTCTGCTGTCACACGCAGAATCCTTTTCCTGTCAGTACTGCAGACTGAGCTACACTTTATTGCAGAAGTCTATTTTGAAAAAATAACAGTTTATTTCACCATGCTCTCTCAAACCAATTTCTGACTAGAAGGGTAAGCCTTCATTTTAATCACTTGAGCAAACTTAAGTTTGTAAAATAAGAAAAAAAAAAAAAATAGATGTGTCTACATTGCTTTGGAGGATGATGAGAGAATCTAACCAAATTTGAAATCCCTGTTACAGGAGATGCCAAAAAACTTGGTGTGTAGCTCAGTGGAGACATTTGGGGGAAAATGAGCTAATCACGGAAGCAGTAATTAGATATTCTCTATACTAGTGATGTGTGGAACAGATCCATGTTGCCAATGCCATATTGGAAGGGTGTGACATTTTTATCTTATTACATTTTTTTTTTGTAGTTTGAAAACTACAGCACCTGCAGATTGAAATAAGAAGGTCATTTTAAATAACATTAAATTACAAAGTATCTTCTGTAAAAATGATATGTTATATGCTTTTGTTTTCTCAGAGAATATGTTTCTCCCCCTTCTAAGTCACCTCTTGTTTCCATCCCCTACCCACTTCTGAGCACAATCCTGTGCAGCCAGCAACAATAGATCCCCCCAGAAACAATAGACCCCCTGCAACAAAATACACCTCAAGAACAATAGATCCCCCAGCAACAATACCCCCCCTAAATAACAATGGAGTAGATCTCCCAGAAGCCAGCATTAACAAACCCTTCAGCAGCCAGCATCAACAGACCCTTCCCTCAACACTAAATGCCTCCCAGCAACAAATGACCCCCCTAGCAACATAGGATCCAAACCAGCAAAAATAGATCCCACAGCAACAATAAACCCACACCAGTAACAATACAGTAGATCTCCCGACAGCCAACAACAATCGACCCCTCCCTCAACAGTAGATCCCTCCCAGCAATAATTGACCCGCTGGAAAGAATAGTAATAGAATAAATTGCAATGACACAAATTACTATAAATCAATTGGGAATAATTAGGCAATCCATATGGCAAGGCCTATCAATATCTATAATGAAAACTAATGCTGTTAATAGTGAATGACATGGAAAATTTTAGAATTAAATTGTACTGTTTTTTTAAACAAATGTACTGTAAGATTTCATAGGGAGTGGAGTATAAGCAAAAATGTTGCAGAATAAACCATAACTCCTCATATTTCCTTCACTCTAAATATCTGCTTTCAATCATTTTGAACATGATAATCCTTTCACAGTACAAAAGCCTGTTGTTTGAGATAACATTAGGAAATGTATTAAAGTGGAACTACAATGCATCTGAGCATCACAAACCAAAAACACACTCAGGAGGGTGTGCTTAGCAGAGAAAGCCCTCCTCCCATCCTAAAGACTCCTGGGATGAATGACATAATTTGCTTAGGCAAGAAACGAGGAAGTAACTAAAGAAATGTACAAAAAAAAAGTCAAAACAAGCGTAACAGACCCAACCAGGACAGGGGCTTTTGGAGAGGACTGGGGCAAGCCTACTACCCACTGATTATGGCCCATGGAGAGAGCAGACCCTTCTCTAATGATGGACAATCATGTAATGGATGCTTAGATCGAGGCTTGGATTACTTCTCTGAATAAGGACAATAAAGCTTCTCTTCTGGAGTGGATGAAAAGATGTAATATTAATCTTGTACGGGCTAATGGTCAGAGGAAATATGGTGGCCCTCCTGCAGACTGGGTTGTAGAGGCTCCTTCCTTTGGGACAGAAATATTTATCAACCATAATCCTCAGAAGATCTTTGAAGATAAATTTATTTCACACTATCAAACTGCTAGGACATTGTATGTCCTCTGATGACCTGTCTACTGGACAGAATACGCAAGATTGTTAATTGGATCACCTATTGTTTCTGTCTGTTTGTATTGTGTGCACTCCACCTAGGCTGGTTTAAGTGAATAGTTAATCAGCTCATGTTAATTATATGTCAGCTATTAGTTGCTAGAGGTGGATTAGCATATAGTATGTTGGTTGTGCCTTAGATATATTAATTATATTCCTGTAAACAGTATCCTTTGCATATAATAATGTGATCAAGCTCATCTGATCTGGTGTACTATAAAATTCTATGTGCATTTTCAATAAACAGTTCCAGTTTTGCATCTGAGCTAGTCCCGCTAATATCTTGGGTACAATATGCTGCTATAATATGTGGTTCCTATGTCCAGACTGAAAGAAGCTGTATCTTGACGGAAGCACGCAAGCTTAGTGCTGGATGGTTCCATCACAACAAGTAAAAATTACCTACCTTCCTCTCTATTTCATAGTGCTAAGAGAATCAGGATCAAACATAGTTCAATGTTCATTGAGAGAGTGAAGTTTCACTTTAAAACTATTAATACTATTCGCATATGTGTCGAGTAAATATTATAATAGTAATAAATAATTACAGAATGGGTAATACTGTATCTCTCAAACTGTGGAATATTTGAATATATAACTGTTCACTTTGTTATTACCTTGTCTGCCAAAGAAAATATATACACGAGACTCAAGTCATGGACCTTTAACTATTCAAAAATCCCTTAAAGTCCAGGTTTTTCAAAATTAAGCTTAAACCTATTCCCATCCCCATTCTAACTCTATTCTAACTACCCTATGAAAGGTAGATGTGTATACTTACCTATTCTGAGGGTGCTCCCAGTTATGGCTTCAGGGAAGAGGAGTGACAGCTGACAATTGATGCCCTAACATAGCAAGCCTATGGGTGACATCAATGCACAGGTATCCAAGTCCTTGTTGCTGCCCACTCCTCTACACTGAACCCGACTACTGGGAAGATCACGTGACTGGACCTGAGTGCCCTCAGAATAGGTAAGTATACACATCCTTTCCTTTCACGGGGTAGTTAAAATGGAGCACTGCTGTTTGTGACTCCATTGGTAAGGTTACTGCGTGCTTTCTTTCCTAGTGACAGCCATGTGACAAATCAAGAAAAGAGGGAGATGAGCTCTTTGGGACAGAAAACAACAGAGACAGTAATACAAATATATTGAAGGTCCTAACCTTTTCTCACTGTACTAGAAAATCTGTGTTAATTGCTATCACTGTGTCGCTGACACCAGGGCCGATCCGCCCTATAGGCTCACTATGCAAGCCGCTTAGGGCCCCGCAAAGCTACAAAGGGCCCCCCAAATTACTAGAGGCCCCGCCTGGTGAGAAGTCATTTTCGCCCCCCTCACCCCGCTTCTCAACTCGCTGGCTGCATGGGAGAAGAGGTAAGAAGTCAGCACCCCCTGCTTCTCAATTTAATGTAAGATGTCATTTCCGACAGCAGAACACCCCCTCCCCCCGCTTCTCAACTTTCTTTAATGTGACATGTCACTGTCGTCAGTGGCCCCCGCTTCTCATTTTTAATGTGCCATGTCATTTTGCTTAGGGCCCCAGGGAGGTCAGGATTGTCACTGGCTGACACCAAAACAATTGAGAGGAAATCTTGTCAATAAGGACAGAAAGAGGTTTTAATCTTTTCCCACTATATACAAAAATTAAAAATCTTTGGCAGGAGTTGTAGTTTAAGCATGCAGGAATTATACCCCAGATGTATTGTCTCTTCAGTTGAAGTAGTGTAAAAAATTAAGTTTTAATAAATGTATTTAACTGCAGTGTAAAATGTATTCAACTCCACACTGTAAGGCCTCGTACACACGGCAGAGTTTCTCGGCAAAAACCAGCAAGAAGTTTGCTGGGTTTTTTTTTTGCCGAGGAAACCGGTCGTGTGTACACTTTTCGAAGAGGAAACTGACGAGGATCTCGTCGGGCCAAAAAGAAAGAATGTCTTCTTTTTCCCCCGACGGGAATGGGAAAATTTGATTCGCCGAGATCCTCGGCGGCTTCACAAGGAACTCGACGAGCAAAACGATGTGTTTTGCCCGTCGAGTTTCTCGGCCGTGTGTACGAGGCCTAAGGGTTAAATGCTAGCTTTTGTATAGAGGGCAACAGAAAAATAAGTTTTGCCTACCGTTTTCCTTGCCCCTACAGGCTTGCTCCCTGCTGCATGATCAGTCCTCCGGAGCTGCTTCTCTTTGCCACTAAATCAGTTGCAGGCACTGTGACATCATCACCTACAAGGCGGACCAGCACTCCTGCATTGTAAGGACACCAAGGGTCTAATTAGACCCAGAGTATCAGTGGTCGGAAATGAGCAACAGCTGCCAGGGGAGCCAGGGATGAGGTTAGTATAATGCCGCGTACACAAGACCGTTTTTAATGTCATGGAAAAAAACAAAGTTTTTCTCGACGTGATTCTTGTCAAGCCTGCCTTGCATACACACAATCGTGAAAATAAAATGCTTGAGCAAAGCGCGGTGACGTACAACACGTACGACAGCACTATAATGGGTTCCATTCGGATGGCGCCACTCTTTGGGCTGCTTTTGCTGATTTCGTGTTAGTAAAAGTTTGGTGAGAGACGATTTGCGCTTTTCTGTCTGTTACAGCGTGACGAATGTGCTATCTCCATTACAAACGCTAGTTTTACCAGAACGAGTGCTCCCGTCTCATAACTTTCTTCTGAGCATGCTTCCCGTCGTTAAAGTCTACACACGATCGTTTTTCACGACGTGAAAAACGACGAGAAAAAATAGAGCATGTTCTAAATTTTTAAAGCCCATTTTTCACGTCGAGAAAAATGCTCTGGAGCCTACACACCATCGTTTTTAATGACCAATTAACGTCATGAAAAACGATCGTGTGTACGCGGCATTACTGCTGTTCTGTTGCCCCTGAACCCTTATTAAACACACTATCACTTGTTAAACTTATCAAAGCTATTTAAATGTTTTTTTTTTCTGAGAATTTTATATTTAGCTATTATGTGCAATGTGATAATATTTTATTCTCCCCACATCATTAAACACTGACCTTTATTTTTGATTCAGAAGAGAGATTTGAATGCTATTTAGCTTCATACAAACACACATTACAGAGGAAACAGGCCTGAGCATTTTAGCCATTTATGGAGAGCTAGATTTGCAGAGGAATGCACTCTTTCATTACTTCACCAATAAAACACTCAGCATTATATGCAATCTAGTCTGCTTGTTGCTCATTTGATTCTTAATCTGAATTGTGACATACAGTCAGTTTATGATGTAATTAATTGGCGGTTTGCCACACAGCTTGCCAGGAGTTTAGTTAAAGATGTTCACATGGCAGTGACAACAAAATATTGTATTGATTATCACTGTTATCCAATTGTTATATTCATAACAATGGGAACAAACCTGACAACCCGCCTTGTAGATGACTGTATTTGAGTCTCGATCAATCAGTCTACTCATTTGAATGATGGATTAGGCTGAGAAGCACTCTTTGGTTTAAAATAGCTTGAAGTGATCTGCAATGCACAGTGTGAGGAGACTAATAATTATCATTGTTGGCAATGCCGCAGTTTATAAAGATTATTCCATGAAGGTTGAAAGTGGATTTAGCCCAGATCTTTATCTAGGTACAGTAAAGATAGGTTTGATGCCCACAGGGATTTTACCATTGTCCATGTGTGCTGCCACAGCAACTTGTTTTATTTTGGCTGCATATTGTGTTTGGCATGTTCCCCTCTCTATTTTGCCGCGTATAGACGATCAGACATTCCGACAACAAAACCATGGATTTTTTTCCGACGGATGTTGGCTCAAACTTGTCTTGCAAATGTTGTCGGAAATTCCGAACATCAAGAATGCGGTGATGTACAACACGTACGACGGCACTAGAAAAGGGAAGTTCAATACCAGTCGTGTTAGAAGTTTGGTGAGAGACGATTCGCGCTTTTCAGCCTCATGCTTTTCAGTCTGTTACAGTGTGACGAATGTGCAATCTCCATTACGAATGCTAGTTTTACCAGAGCGAGCGCTTCCGTCCCATACTTGATTCATGCATGGAATTTTGTGCGTTGGAATTGTCTACACACGTTAGGAATTTACAAGAATGGATTTTGTTGTCGGAAAATTTGAGAACCAGCTCTCAAATTTTTGTTGTAGGAAATTCCGACAACAAATGTCCGATGGGGCCTACACACGGTCGGAATTTCAGACCAGAAGCTCCAAACGAACATTTGTTGTCGGAAATTCCAAGCATGTGTACGCGGCATTAGTGTGTTAGACAACATTTAATTGGAGCAGGTTCATTTTTGTTTTCAGCCTCACTGTGTTAAAGCAGACTATGCAATCAATGTGTAAGGTCCACTTATTTAGTGAGGGCCCCTTCCCGTTTCAAAAATCTTAAAAAAAAAATGGGGGGGAAGTTTGTTACTATACATACTTTTTACACTGTCCAGCTTACAACACCTAGGTGAGGGTACCATAGCCATCCATTAGGTGAGATCCAGTAGAATGCTGAGTAACCCAAATCTTGAGAGAGGATGCTACTGCACTGTGCAATAGTATTATTTTGCATGGTTTGGGGCACTTGGCATTACCTGGGGCCTAGTCAGATGGAAAGTGATGTTACCCCCCTCCACAGTAGGAAAGGCGGGATTATATTAAATAACATTTTTCCACCACTGGTGTTTTTCGTCCTTTTTTTGCAATAGTTTAAGATGGGGCAGAGGGCACCTAATTAAAATAGTGGATCTTGCATTGAGTGTAAAGGAAGATGTGTTGTAGAGAGATCATATTGTCATGAACACTGCACATACCTGTTTTCATTATTTCATACATAGAAGGAACTGAAAGGATTCCCCTTCCATCATTCATTGAGTGTAATTAATCATTCTTAAAAAAAAAATTGCTTTTGATGGGAATATGCATCAAAAGAGTTTACAAGGTATGTGAACAGTACCATTTTTGGGACGGTAATGCTTATGCTCAAAAGACCAGCCTAAGCTTAGTCATCATTGGCAGTCCTTACTCAGACTATTTTTGTCTGTGAAATTTGTTTCCTCTCACTCCCAACCTTACTGCATTTGTTGTAAAGCATTAGCTATAGTTATAAGATCTAAAGTGGCTGTCTGGGTGGCTCAGTGGATCATGTGATATTACATAGTTAGTCAGGTTGAAAAAAGACACAAGTCCATCCAGTTCAACCACAAAAAATAAACAAACAAAATAAAAAACACAGTACAATCCCATACACCCAACTTCATACCCACAGTTGATCCAGAGGAAGGCAAAAAACCCCAGCAGAGCATGATCCACTTTGCTACAGCAGGGGAAAAAATTCCTTCCTGATCCCCCGAGAGGCAATCGGATTTACCCTGGATCAACTTTACCTAAAAAACTTAGTACTCAGTTATATTATGTACATTTAGGAAAGTATCCAGGCCTTTCTTAAAGCAATCTACTGAGCTGGCCAGAACCACCTCTGGAGGGAGTCTGTTCCACACTTTCACAGCTCTTACTGTGAAAAAAACCTTTCCGTATTTGGAGGTGAAATCTCTTTTCCTCTAGACATAAAGAGTGCCCCCTTGTCCTCAGTGTTGACCGTAAAGTGAATAACTCAACACCAAGTTCACTGTATGGACCTCTTATATATTTGTACATGTTGATCATATCCCCCTAATTCTCCTCTTCTCAAGAGTGAATAAATTCAGTTCCTCTAATCTTTCCTCATAGCTGAGCTCCTCCATGCCTCTTATCAGTTTGGTTGCCCTTCTCTGCACTTTCTCCAGTTCTCCGATATCCTTTTTGAGAACTGGGGCCCAAAACTGAACTGCATATTCCAGATGAGGTCTTACTAATGATTTGTACAGGGGCAAAATGATATTTCTGTCTCTGGAGTCCATACCTCTCTTAATACAAGAAAGGACTTTGCTCGCTTTGGAAACTGCAGCTTGGCATTGCATGCCATTATTGAGCTTATGATCAACTAAAACCCCCAGATCCTTCTCCACTACAGATCCCCCCAGTTGTACTCCCCCTAGCATGTATGATGCATGCATATTCTTATTCCCTAAGTGCATAACTTTACATTTATCAACATTAAACCTCATCTGCCACTCAGTCGCCCAATAAGACAGAGCATTGAGGTCGGCTTGTAAATTGGCGACATCCTGCAAGGACGTTATTCCACTGCATAGCTTGGTGTCATCTGCAAAGACAGAAATTTTACTTTTGATCTCAGATCCAATATCATTTATAAATATATTGAAAAGTAAGGGTCCCAGCACTGAACCTTGGGGTACCCCACTGATAACATTGGACCATTCAGAGTAAGAATCATTAACCACGACTCTCTGAATTCTGTCTTTCAGACAGTTTTCTATCCATTTACAAAGTGATATATCCAATCCTGTAGACCTTACCTTACACATGAGCCGTGTGTGCGGAACTGTATCGAACGCTTTTGCAAAATCCAAATATATCACGTCCACAGCCACGCCTCTGTCCAGGGTTTTACTTACCTCTTCATAAAAGGAAATCAGGTTTGTCTGACAACTTCTGTCTTTCATGAATCCATGCTGTCTGCTGCTTAAATAGTTTTTTTCCATCAATAACTCATCCATGTGGTCTTTTATTAAACGTTCCAGTATCTTCCCAACTATAGAAGTTAGACTAACAGGTCTATAGTTACTTGGTAAAGACTTTGTTCCCTTTTTAAATATGGGCACCACATTGGCCCTGCGCCAATCCAGTGGTACTATTCCTGTCATTAATGAGTCCCTAAATATTAGATACAGTGGCTTTGAAATGACAGAGCTCAACTCACCTAGGATCCGTGGGTGGATGCCATCTGGTCCAGGTGCTTTATCCACCTTTATTCTGTCTAAATATTTCTGGACCATATCACTTTTGAGCCATTGTGGATTTGGGGCTGTGTCACTCCCACCCCCATTTTGGACATGAGCTCCCCCATGCTCCATTGTATACACAGAGCTGAAGAAAGCATTTAATAAATTTAACTTCTCTTTGTCCCCAGTCACCCACTCTAGATTATTTTGTAAGGGGCCTACATGCTCGGACTTCACCTTTTTACTATTAATATATTTAAAGAATTTTTTGGGGTTTGTCCTACTATCTTTTGAAATCTGTCGTTCATTTTGAATTTTTGCATCCTTGATTTCCTTTTTACATATCCTGTTATATTCTTTGTAACATTTAAACAACACTAGTGTTCCTTCATTTTTATTTATTGTATTTATTGTATTTATCGTTATTGTAAAAACGTAGCTAGCTCATTTATTTCTATTGTAGCATCCCCCTGACCCCTGGAGGCATTGCGATAACCCCCAGAGACAGGATGGGCTGCCCTTTAACCCCAGGGTGTAGATTACTTAGGCAATAGTGGGATGTGAACAGATGGGCACCAGTCACTTGAAGGCACAAACAAATAGTCATTTATTGACTCTCATTCAAAACTCCTGGTAGAGGCTTCAGGACCAATAACTCAACAACCAGAGCCTGGGAAGAAGAGAGAGATTACTCCCCCCCCCCCCCCATATTTATGCTCTTCCTCAGCATTCATCAGTAGGCATAAACCTTCTACTGGTTAGCTAGGGAAAGTATGAATATTTTATAAGTATGTTTTACTGTAGTCTCCCATACTACTAAGAGAGGCACCAGTGACACACCTACCGGAAGAAGGGAGAGACCACAGCTTCACTGAATTGAGGGAAAAAAACAAATTAACAAGTAGACTATAAATTATCTAGGTTGTCTACCACCCAGCAGAACTAAATTTGACTTGTAGTCCCTGCTTAGGATGGGGTTGCTACACCCTAATTATGTGGTGAGTCTTTTGTAATAGTCTTTATTGGGCCAAAGCACCCATGATTACTGCTATATGCTTGTGTGTGTATGTGTATGTGTGTGTATATATATATATATATATATATATATATTTATATACACACACAATATATATGTAGTGCTACCTTCGTAGGAGCAGCTAAGTGATATGCCCCAATCCTTTTCTAAATTATATCCTTGCAGCAAACATACAGTTCCAATCACTCTTCAAGCTCATTAAGCAGTTTAGGGGTATGCTTTTTCTGATGCTTTATTAAGAACATGAATAGGTAGTGGTTAATGGAGGATACTCCAGTAACCCATAGCAATGATTTGAGGAGACTGAACTTTCTCTTGTAAAACTATAAAGCCAAGTCCTTGTACAAGTAAAGGATGGATTGAGCTTTCAACTTGAGGAGAATTATCTTCCTCTCTGGACAGTCAGAACAAAGACCTTTCACTAAGGCCCCGTACACACGAGAGGATCCATCCGCTGGAATTGATCCGCGGACCGGCTCCAGCGGATAGATCCCCTGGTGTGTACAATCCAGCGGATCTGTTTCCGCAGATTTTTATCCCCTGGGATGGATTTCAAGCGGATAAAAATTTGAAGACATGCTTTAAAATCTATCCGCTTGAATCCATCCCAACGGATTGATCCGCTGGTCTGTACAGACTCACCGGATCAATCCGTCCGAATGGATCCCCCGCATGCGTCGTAATGATTCGACGCATGCGTGGAATTCCTTATATGACAGCGTCGCGCACGTCGCCGCGTCATAATCGCAGCGACGGCGCGACACGTCATCGCGATGGGATTTCGGCGCGGATTTCGATCCGATGGTGAGTACACTCCATCTGATCAAAATCCGTGGAAATCCTCGAGAGGATTTATCCGCGGAAACGGTCCGGTGGACCGTACCTGCGGATAAATCCTCTCGTGTGTACTAGGCCTCAGGCTGCATTCACATCTATGCGAAAGCGGCGTACGGCGTACGCGGCGTATTTTGCCGCGAGTGTGTATCTTTTTTTTTTTTTCAGATTCTTCCCATTGCTGTCAATGGGCGAACGCCAATGTCGCCTGAAAAAAAGGGTCCGGGACTTTTTTTCAGGCGACAGGCGTTCGGCGTCTATGAGATGTGAACCATCTCCATAGACAGCAATGGGAATTCTCCCCTCTAGCGGCAGAAGCGTCCGGCGTCGGGCGTTTTGTCGCATAGATGTGAATGGAGCCTAAGAGTTAAATAGACTGAGCTCTTCAGGACACAGAACACCCTTTACACCAGCTGACTCTAGCACATAGGGGATGGCCTCAGAACACAGTCTCTAGTTTCTTTTCAATCAGTCTTTACTCACAAATGTCCTTGGAAAATTGGTTGCCTCCATCCAATATCCTCAAGGTACTTTCACCCTCTGATACCAGACTAGATCCTCAGACAATCCTCAGCTTTCCACAACCTTCAGCAAAGCAGGCCTCCAGATAGCCCACCTAAGGCCTCAACACTCTGCAGGTACATGGCAGGATGGCCTAGGGAACTAGCAACCCCCTCTAGGCTGTGATCTCCTTCTCAGGAAACAAACCAGACTGCTCTCTGTCCCAGAGTATTTATACAGACTCCTAGTCACCATCTGGGCACATCTCCCCATGGTTTGGCCATGAATATTCAGCTGCTGATTTTACTCTTGCTGCCCATTAACTTCTGGAACATTTTTGGACCAGCCAGGAGAAAGCAGTCAATTCTGCAGCCATCAATCTAGAAGGGTGCTATATATATATATATATATATATATATATATATATATATATATATATATATATACTGTATATATATATATATATATATATATATATATGTGTAGCACTATCCCTGAAGGAGCTGCTGAATATTTGGGCGGCACGTTACCTCTATTTTCTCGTCATCCAGGGTGATGGATGAGATTAGAGAAAGTTCAATGTCCACACTTTACACTTCCTTTTTAAAGATTTATTTGCTGAACTTGGTAAAAGAATAAAGAAGTAGTTGAAAGGGTAATAGGTAAATAGGTTCAGGTGCGGTATTTCAATCAGGAAACACTCCTGCTTCCTGCGACACAACTTTCGTTGCCACTCTAGCCAGAGTGGGTATAGCGCACCCACATAGGTTTCTCTCACTAACCTAGCAGCCAGGATGTCACACGGAACATGGTACAGTCTCTGCCACAGACCTTCCCACAGATGGAGATACTTTTTGGTCTGGAATCCTCGTAGCACAGGATTCAACACCCGGATCTCTTTTTATAGAACTTGAAACTGACAGGGGATCACCATCAAGCCTTTCAGTAAACGATGCATCCTTCGATGAAGTACAAGGCCTCTCTTGAGACACCAGTCTCGTGCTTGGTCCTCTCCAAGATAGGTCCTTCATCAAGCGGCTTCCTCCCTCAGGACGGACAGCACAGGATCACCTTCAAAACCGTAGACCCCATCTGCTTACTGGGCCTTACTCAGAAGATCACAACCCCGGACCAACGTGCTCCAAGGCAGGATAACAGGAACGCGCACCCCACGGCCAGGAGGGCCACACACGGGGTGGTGGGACGACAGACCCAGGATCGACGACGAACCTAGACTAGTGACGTCTGTCCCTTAAGTACCCCTTCCCAGCATGCACAGCAGGACGATCAACCCCCACTGATTGGCTGCCGAGGGAAAATACTCAAATCACCTTGACCTAGCTGCTGCCACCCTTGGCCTGGAGTAGGAACATCACCCCAGGCGAACAATAGTGGTCTCTCACAGCAAAGCCATGGCTGGAACAAAAGCCAAATTTGCTCAAAATCATACATGTCTGAGTCAACTAACTTTCAGACTACCCCCTAAATTTAAAATAGCGCCAGCCCAACAGGAGCAGGCCGCTATATATATATATATATATATATATATATATATATATATTTATATATACAGGTTGTTTATGGGCAGGAGTATAGTGAGTATGTGTGTGTAGTGTGTGTTGTGCAGCATCACATCTTTTTTCAAGCAGGTTTTTTTTGCTGTAGAAAATGTTATGTCTGGATAACTGCTGCCAGTGCGACAGGAAGTGAGAAGAAATATATCCAGAGTAGAGACATGACTAGTAATAGAAACCTAAGAGAGTCTCTATGAATTCTCTACTCTACTGTAAAGTGTTTTTATTGTTAAAGTGGAGTTCCACCCAGGAACAAAAATTTAGCCCCAAAAAAACAAAAACAAAATGAAAAAAAAATTAAAAAAATATTTTTTTATACTCACCCGAAATACCTGTTGCTATGCGGAAGTCTGTAATCTGCCTCTTCCGTAGCCACGGTCCATCTTCTTCTAGTGAATGGGGGGCGCTGCTTTCTGGGAACTGTGTGTGTTCCCAGAGAGCAGCCGCCCATTCACAAGTCATCGCGAGACTCACGCATGCGCAGTAGGAAACGGGTTCCACTCCTGCAAAATACCACCAAACTAACGGCGGACCACATCAAACTGGGTCAGCTAGTCAAAAAATTAAAATGCATAATTAACTCTCGGTGGTAGATCTGTGGAGGCACTTTATTCCACTCCTAAAACGCATCTCCATCCCTGGATAGTGTAAAAAAAGGGGGGGATAGGGTTGGGACTTTAGATGAGGCATATGATAGAAACTACCACAGGCCTCCATCCCTGTAAATGGATAAAAGGGGGGGAGGTTTTGGGACTTTAAATGAGATGTGTTTTTAGCAGTATGCGATTAAATTTATATATATGGAATATAAAAAATGTTTCCATAATAGCCAGGCCCAAAGTTACAATCCAAAAAAGCACTAAACCAAATTAACCTGTCTAGCTGTATGCATTAAAAACAGAGGTTTAGTTGCATGTATTTGCAAATACCTGTAGTAAGCTGCAGGCCAACGTCAAGGCACTCTGTGTGCTGCAGTCCTAACTATGAAATTTAAAGTCTAAAAAGGAGCACAGGCATGCTAATCAATAGATAGGGGGCAGGTGATCTCCTAAACCCACCCCTACCTATAGTTGTTCTGGCAAAAAAGAGCACTGGAAAAACAAAAGAAATGCAAGAGTGGAACCAAACATGCCTACCAAACCAAAATACCACCAAACTAAAGGCGGATCACATCAAACTGGGTCAGCTAGTCAAAAAATGAAAATGCATAATTAACTCTCGGTGGTAGATCTGTGGAGGCACTTTACTCCATTCCTGAAACACCTCTCCATCCCTGGATGGTTAGTGGTAAAGTGGTAAATGAATCCAATATATTGTCACGGGTTGCAGTAAATAGCAGTATGCACATAAATGAGTAAGTAAAAGATCAGGTCATTCACAGTTCACTAGACAATATGTTCACTAAGCTTTGGCAGCATAGAATGGAGATCTTAACAGCTAAATTAAAGTAAACCTGATAATCCACAATCAGCAATAAGTAATAGCATTAGAAAACAATAACAGCTATGATAATCATTACTGCGCATACTTCTTTGTAAACATTAGGCCATATGTACTTTAGAGTACACTCTATGTGAATGAAATTTCAAACTCCTTAAAGAGGTACCTCTTACTATGGACAATAGGAAAAGTTCTTATGAAGCAGCTACTGGATTGAGTAGTTTTTAGCCCAAGTTCTTCAGCCAGCTAGCATTGGGGCCCAGTCTTTATGGTGGTGAACACGAGTACAGTCCCAGTAAAGTCTGCATACAGTAAATAATTGCTGCTAGTTAGTTGGCTAGTCTCTATGTACTCAGTCTCTGCTAGCAGCAACAGGTTAATGGCAGCAGTGTCCTCTCACCAGTCCCAGAGATACAGGAACAGGGGTCTCATTTCTCAGATGTCAGCTCACTTCTGCCTGGAGTGACTCCAATCCTTAGCACATGGCCACAAAGCTTGTTGAACAGCACTGTGCACACCTCAGTCTCCTTATGGCAAACAGGAAACTCCACGTTATTAAGCCTGTGAAAATACAGCTGTCTCTCCCTTTATTCCCGTCTCTTTTTGGGAATTGTCAACACCCTCCCCCTCAACAACCTTTGTTTGAAAAATCAAAGGAGCTGAGTGAAAAATTTTCAGCAGCATCAGATGCTACCGCTGTTTAGGTATTCTGAGAGCCCCCTGTGATGGCTGTCAGAACACAATAGGTGGGAGCAGTGGCGTCACTAGGGCTGGTGTCACCTGGTGCGGTAAAACATGATGTCACTTCCCAATAGGTTTTTGGCCGCGGCTCTCTCCCTAGCCTGCCACAGTGCTCTTTCCTGGTGCTGCGGAGTGACAGCAAGAGCAGGACAGAGCAATAGACACTGGGCAGGCTAGTGTATCAGGCTTTCTCCTGTCTAGCTTGCCACAGTTCCCTGCAGGGTGCTGGGTAGGCTAGTTTTGGGTCACGGTGTGCAGCCCAAACCGCCCCCTGTAAATTTGTGCGCTGTCATGGATGGGGGTGACACCATAGCGGTCAGAAATAACTTCCTTTGTGATGGTGTCACCCCTCTGGCAAGTGTCGCCTGGGTGTAGTCCACACCCCGTGCACCCCTATAGCGATGCCACTGGGTGGGAGACTTGACCATGGATGCGGGAATCTGTGAGTTTTTTCATTCAGCCCACAGCCTGAACAAAAAACTCTGATAGTGTATGGCCAGCTTTGGACAAAGACTTAAATACTTTAGTTTATAGTGCTATATCAGTATGTTACTTCGTTTTGTAACATACTGTATGTAAGCAAGCAGATAGCAAGTGATGACTAAGTGAGAAAGCAGGCTTAAGCAACCTGACGATTTGCAGCTGCTGTTCAACTTATGTCTTGTGGTTAGACAATGGCCTAACTGCAGAAATAATTTTGGACTTCAGAATGAAAAATCTATGATGCAATTATTTACAAGGTTACATGTTCAATTCAAATCATTAGTTCACATTCATCCTTTACATGAGTAATGTTTAAAGTGTTACTAAACCCACAACAGTAAACTCAGTCTGTACATACAGTAAAGCATGCTTGTGTCTTCTTTGATCCTCCCCTTCTTTTACTGTCCCCAAACACATCTCCTGATAAGACAGCCGTTGGTGTGTATTGCTAGAGAGTATTTTTTTCTCTCTGGAGATGGCATGTGATCAGCACAGGGCCAGTAAGCACTGTCTTGACAGAGGGTCAGGGGTTCTTAAGCCTCATATAGGACAGTCAGAGTAGAATGAAAACTCCTCCTACAAGCTTTAACCAGACACTGATAGAAGTCACAAGACTATTATACACTGCTGATGAGAAAAAGTATTAAGCAGTTTATATTTACTAAAATAATTGCATTTCCATGTTCTGTGTACACTGTGAGAGACCAGATAACGTGAATGCAGGTTCTTGGGTTAATTTAGTAACATTTTAAAGACTACATTTTAATCTTCTGGGAATTTAAAAAGTCTATTCTTGTACAGTGATACCTTGGTTTGCGAGTAACGCGATAAGGAGTGTTTCGCAAGACGGGCTATTTTTTTTTTAAAATCCTGACACTCCCAGCTGGGTGGGGTGGGCGTAATGTGCGTCGGAGAACCTGAAAGTGTCAACAGTTCCCGAGTGTCTCCGAGCGTCTCCGAGCGTCACCAGCGCCCCCACACCTCTGGCCATATACAGTACTGCATACACCAGCAGTGGTTGTGGAACTAATCATCTGAGTTTCCATTATTTCTTATAGGGAAACTTGCTTTGATATAGGAGTGCTTTGGATTACAAGCATGCTTCTGGAACAAATTATGCTCATAATCCAAGGTATTACTGTATACACTGATTGTTAGCGTTAAAAAAAAAAAATGTCCACGTATGTGGTCAGGTGACAATCATAAGCAGGATTCTGCTGGTGTCAATGACTGATGGATTGGTAATGACTAAGCGCTAACATTTACGAAAAACGCATCTACCTCTTTCTCCCCTGCTCCATCTGTCAACCACTTGTCATATGATCTTAAATAAAAGGATTTTTTGAAGTGCAGCCATCCAGAATCATTTCCTTATGTTAGATAGTTAGGTTTGCAACATTTATTTAACCACTTCCTGCCCCGGCCTATAGCAGATTGACGGGCGTGGTTCTGAAAGTGGTTCTCTTATCCTGACTGAGCGTCATATGACGTCCAGCATGATAACACGCAGCAATCGTGAGTGCGGCGTGTCAGTCTGAAAAGCCGCATCTCTGATAGTGGTAAGAAGCCTCTGACAAAGGCTTCTTACCACTTGATCAGCTGTGACCAATTACAGCTGATCATCGCGTGAACCAGGAAGTGCCGGTAAATGGCATTCCTCAAGTTTGCCCTGACAGGGAGAGCCAATCGGCGGCAACATTGATTATCAGCACAGCCCCCATCAAAAGTACCCATTAGCTGCAAATCAGTGCCCAGTAGCTGACAGTCAGTGCCCCATCATAACCTCTTGTCAGTGCCCAATAAAGTGCCAATCAGTGCCCACCACAGTGCCAATCAATGTCCATCACATTGCCAATCAGTGCCCAGCATTAACACCTGTCTGTACCTGCCCAATCAGTGCCATCTATTAGTGTCCTTTGATGGCACCTGTCAGTGCCAATCAGTGCTACCTATCAGTGCCAATCAATGCCGCCGGTCAGGGCCCATCAATGCCGCATGTTAGTGCCTATCATTGCCACCTGTCAATGCCCATCATTGTCGCGAGTCAGTGCCCATCAGTGCTGCATATCGGTGCCGCCTATCAGTGCCCATCAATTCTACATATCAGTGCCTCCTCATCAGTGCCCATCCTTGCCACCTTATCAGTGCCAACTCATCAGTGCCCATCAGTACTGCCTCATCAGTGCCCGTGAGGGAAGGAGAATTTGTATTTTTTATAACAGAAACAAAGAAAAACATATTTTTTAGTTTGTTTAGCTCGAAATTGTCCTGGGACACTTTAACCTACAAGTTAGGCTATAATAAGGCTTACCTGTAGGTCCTGGAAATATCTCCTAAACCTGCACGCTTTAGGGGATATTTACCATATACACCTGCACCAACATCATCGGCTCATGAGCACTAAAGAAATGGCACTATTGTGCGTCACGCAGCTCCTGCCAGTCACAGAGCCCGAATCCACGGCCCCAGAAGGAAGAGGGGTGAAGATGGACGTGGCCACTAGCGGGGACGTCGTGGGCTTTGTTTGCAGGTAAGTGGCACATAATGAGCTAGTATGTGATGCATACTAGACCATTATGCTATTACTTTGCAGGGGAATAAAGAGTAAGTACAACCCATCAGGGTTTACTTCCTCTTTAAACACTAGCAAGGTTTTAAACTAGGCACAAATCCACAATTCTTTTTGACCCCCCCTCAGGTTACATCAATGTATCTATTTATTTTTCTGCAAAAACTTCCAAAAATGGCAACACAAGTCATACGTCATGGGATTGTACGCGCTCAGGACCGCCATCAGGGGGGTACAGGGAGTACTCATGTAAGGGGCCGGATTGTCCGCTGGCTGTGGTAAAAGTATTCTGCACACAGTAATGGAATTTGACAAGCCTGCTACCAAGCCCGCTACCCGAGCACCAGCCGACGCTGTCTTTCAGACTGGCAACATCCCCAGCAGCAGGTGATCGCAGCCAGCGCTCGCTCCTCATCCATTACCTGCTGTGGCGGAGCCTGAAGGCTGCTGCTGGGTTTGCTTGCACTGTGATTGGCCAGGACAGGGGCAGGGGGAGTGGCCAGCTCGTTGACGGTGCACATGGACACAGCAATAACAGGTGCATGCAGATAGATCCAAGATTGCAGCATGGAGGCTAAGTCGCAAACATTTAATGTGTGCTGCTGACTGTGCCCCCTGTGCTGTCTGTAGATTTTTTTTGGACCTTATTTATCTCCTTCTTGGATGGGACACCCTGAGGCTGACAAGCTGGTATAATTGATTTGCATTGTGAAAATGGATGAGGATGACTCTGGGTGCAGATGAAAGTTACATTTTGGAGAGCCTCTTTACTATGTAACTCTCATCCCCACCCAGAGTCATCCTCATCCATTTTCACAATGCAACTCAATTATCTTCATCCCCACCCAGCATCTACTCCATTTCTCCAGTCTCCACAATGCATCACCACCTACGCCCAGCACCATCCACCCCTCCAGTCTCCACAACACATTGCCACCCACGCCCAGCACATCTATCCCTCCAGTCTCCACAATGCCTCCCTACCCACACCCAGCACCATTCCTTCCTCCAGTCTCCACAACGCATCCCTACCCATGCCCAGCACATCCATTCCTCTAGTCTCCACAACACATCACCACACACGCCCAACACCGTCCATCCTTCCAGTCTCTACAACGCATCCCTACCCATGCACAGCACCATCCATCCCTCC